>NC_085865.1:34996692-35036692 GCF_034702125.1 Engraulis encrasicolus | reverse complement strand
TACAGTGTTATTCTCAAAACGTCCACACATGTAGGCCAACAGACAGCAGCATGTGAAAGGTAGCACAGAATTCAGGGCACGTTTCTTTTGTTGTGTTTGATGCACAAGGCAGGGCAGGCAGGTGTAGCATAGTGTCTGTATTTGTGTTTGTGTTTGAGCTGTGTGTCTTTCGGCGGTGGGTACGGCTACAGTGGCACGTGTTTGCGCCCACTTGTGTGTTTCTGTCTAAGCCACCACACTCACAGAAATAATTCACCCCAAAACATCAGATTTAATTAATTTGATTGATGACAAAAATGCATACATTTTGAATAGCTAAGTCTTATGCAATCCTGAAAACCAAGACTTATAGGATGTATAGAAATTCATTAAATAAATCCTATTCATTTGAAACCTATAACCCTCAATTTATGCATTTAGTATTAATAAGACTTATGCATTTAGAATGGATAAGATTTATGCAATTTAATAGATGACAAAATTGCATGCATTTAGAATGAATAAGATTTATGCAATTTAATAGATGACAAAAATGCATACATTTTAATTACTTAATCTTTATATAAACCAACCAAATAAATCTGAAATGATACACACAACTTTTTTTCAAATAAAGCTTATTTATTTGCAACACAAATCATCAGTGCAACACCTAGCCACTTGGACACAGCAAGGGATCCCAAAAACAGAGTCATACGTTAAATCACGAAGTGATTATTATTAAGTAGTTGGTTATTCACAATACCAAAAGTAAAAACAATACGGTACTTCACATGCACGAGTCACAACGCAGCTTACTTCAAAGAATCCAAACCTGCAAAATCAATTGGATCTATACTACAAAGCTGGTTCAGGATAATTTAAGGTTTAGTTAAGAGGTAAATTACCTAATAGAAGGGCCTGGAGTCCTCATTTTCTTATTATTAGATGTAATATTAGATGATTTACACCTTAACTTACCCTGAACCAGCTTTGTAGTATAGGCCCCTGCACACTTGGAGTAAGACCAAAAGGTCAAAGTAATTTCAAAGCAAAATGGTCAGTATGCTGAGGTTTTTCCCCTCCTGACCAGCTAGCTAATGCAAAAAACATTTTAACAAACACCCTGTATAATAAGAAAAACCAAGGAAAGGGAAAATAAGGCAGAAATTACACCATGTTCACCATCCATCACACAGGTGTCTTGACAAAGAACACAGTACATTTCTATATACTGTACAAACATTTTTTACACAAACAACTCATCTGAACACAAGTTGAAAGACAGAAAAGTTGGGTAAGTGTGTTGGTGTGACTTGCGGGCGCAAAAGGTTAACACAAATGGCCACGCAAGCGTGCGTGGGCGAAACAGTCCCACAGGTGTGTAGTACACAAGAAAAAGATCAGGTGTGCACACACAATACTTCAGCTGGCATTAAGTACAACAGTCCTAATAGGTGTGTGCACACAGCCAACAGTCCAAGTTTGTGGGTGCAACAAAAGTTCAGCAGGTGTACTTAGGCAGCCAATACACGTAGTCAACCAAGTGAGCCGGCACACTAGTTCAGCTGGTTTGTGTACCGAATAGTTCACCAGGGGCCTATTACTAAGTTAGGTAAATCATCTAATACCTTTATCTCATCATCTAAGAGCCTTTCTAAAGAAAATAAGTACTCTGGGCTCTTCTATTAGTTGATTTCACTCTCAACTTAACCTTAACGTATCCTGAACCAGTTTTGTAGTATAGGCCGCTGGTGTGTGGGCAACAGTTGTGTGTATGTGGCCGACAGCAGACATGGATTTAAAAAAAAAAAAAAAACTCAAACTTCTCCACACTGACCACTTGGTCGAAGACAAAAATATCATGAGTTTTATAGTCATATGCCACACAGACATCTTCAAAACATGCATCACCTAGACCATCACCCTCTGTCCGGACTGTGTAGATGCCCATGGTCTTCTCAGCAGTGTCTGCCTAGGCCTGTCTGCATTCAAGGTCCTGGAACATAGCAAAGGGAAAAAAGAATGATTTAACGGAAGAACTACAAAGATTTAGGTGCGAAATAAGTTCAAAAGACTTGTCTTCCAGGCACTTTGCAATCAAAAAAAAGTCACCTGTTGGCCAAAGAAAGAAGACAATTTATTTCCCCATTCCAACCCCATCTCCCCTTACCCCTCTCCTGACTGCAAAACTTCTGTTCAATAAATTGCTTGAAAATGCAGTGCTTTATGACTTACTTCATTATCTTGCTTTGGCCTCACTTGCATCCCGAGTCCGGAGATCCTCTGCTGCCTTTTGACAGAAAGAAATTATTAGATCCACTGTATCACTACACTGAATTGGTAGCAATCCAAACAGTGGTGATTTTCCATTCACAAGGGATGCTGAACTTCCTCTTTCAACTTAAAAAAAATGCTTCGATGTGCATTGGTTGACTTAATTGTAAACTTTGAGACAGTCCATCGCACTAATATCAGATCAGAGTTGGGACTTTCCTCAAGATGTTGCAGGCAGAGGGGCAAACATTCAGAGCAAGCATGCTGAAATGTGTAAACTTTGTACCATCAAATCAAATGTGGGCTCCTATGGCAGCAGGGACATTTGGTGTACTTTGAGCAAACATCACATTATTTCTTAAGACCCTAAAGAGCCCCCCCTTAATAAATGGTACACAGGTCTGGAGTAAGAATGAAGTTACATGGCAATGGAGAAAAAGAATACACTTTTAAGACCAAATTTGACAGCCATTTAAATCTCAAAGTTCTATTTCGATATACTGGTGAGTGACAGTATGAAAAGGAGGTAGAGGCAAGAACAGAAGGGAGAGAGTAGAGTAGGAGAAGACACAAAGTGAGGCAATGTGTGAAAATGAGAGCAGCGGCAAACTCTTACATGTCCACATGCTTGTGAAATCTTCAAAGATGACAAAAAAACCTTCTCTCTGATGTTCAAGTCGCTGAAGTTCATACACAGACAGTTCGCCGGCATCCTAGAGGACAGTATGCATAATGTGTCACAAACCAACACAGGTACTGAGGGCAACAAAGTCAGTCATTTCTCCATTGACCACCCCAAAACCTTGTTTAACCCCACTCAAAGCTCACAAGTCTAAACCCATGCAGTCAAGTGTTTTTTTTTCTAACGTCAAGAAAAACATCTGAAACAATCAACATAAAATTTCACCATGGTGTTCTAACTCACAAGCTATATGCAGATCAGATTAGACCAGAATCAAAAACTTACATGTTCCATGTGGGTCATTATGGCAGAGATCTTCCGTCCTACAACTCCACCTTCGGTACAGAAGATCTGGATAAGGCCACTTGCCCGATAGTCCAGTTCAAAGAATTTTGAGGTCAGAGGTACAGTGGCAATTTACATGAATTCCAAATTGATCTGTAAAAAGACAACAGGGGTTGTGGCAGGTTAATGGCATTGACGACAACACCAAAAGATAAGAATGTCACTGGTTTAGTCCAGTGACAGTCCAGTCAACTACACTACATTTACCTCGCTGGCATCAAAAAGTGCCATCTGTTCTGGAAGTCTGGAATTGCCGGCTCCAGAAGAACCTCCTTCCTGGGCGTTGCATCACCTTCTTGATCAGAACCTCATCTATGTCGGCAGTAAATGTGGGCCCCTCATCTGCTTGACCAGATTGAACACGGAGATAATACCAGCCTTATAAATGTTTAGACAAATCATTTGAATGGTTAACATGCACATTTTTCACATTTCAGGTTCATTTAACAAACAACTTGGTAACACTTTCTATGAGGCCCATATCTATAGCAAATTATGAGCGCATTTATATCAAATTATAATGCACATTATAATGACTCACCACGTATTATGACTACACCCATCATGTTTCATGATGCTTTATATTAACAGCTATGTATAACCATGAATCTAGCTTATAATGCTTAATAAATACAATTGTGTTATGAGGACTCTTGGCTGGTTATAAACTACAGAATGCCTGATGGGGCTTTTAATGCATTAGGAGTACTTACACCCCTCTATGCACAGACCTGGATATAAGGACGAATAAGACGCTATAATATTCCATGTGAGATCATAAGTTGTCAATGTGTGCTCTAAGTAAAGTGAAGTTCATATGGATGCATCTATAATGCACTGTGTAATGCAGTATAATGCATCATAATGTAGTGTAAGCCCCATCAGGCAGTCTGTAGTATATATCCAGTCACGAGCACTCATAACACCCTTGGATTTACATAGTTTTATAAACTTAGTTCACTGTTATTCATAACTGTTAGCATAAAGCATCATGAAAGATCATGGGTGTAGTTGTAATGCGTTGTAAGTAGCCAAATTATAATGCACATTATAATTTGATATAAATGCACTCATAATGCGCTATAGATATGGGCTTCATAGAGTGTTACCAACAACTTTGATGTGTCAGTCATATGAACTACATTTGAGATATAACTGTACATCTTTCAATAAGTTTAAGCTTACCATGTCGCCACATGGATGTCCCGTTGAGGAGAATGACAAAAATACCACAATAGTTTTGTATCTGGGGAGAAAGGGCAATACAAGAGCAGATGCCATTACTATCCAGTGAAACGAATGCTTTGCATTTATGATGCATCCTTTTACTGCAACTGACCCACAAAACAGATAACATGGCACACAATAATCAAAGAACAGCGCAATGCAATTTTAAACAGCATGATTACCGTGTGTAGTTTAGTATTATTGAACTGAACTGAATTTAAACGACATTATTACAGCGCAATAAGGAATTTGAACTGCAAACTGTGAACATCAGCAGCACTTTGCTAAGCCTACCATAAAATGGGCACTGTAAAAGGGGAAAGATACAACTGCTTACGACAATCACTTGTGGCTTTGTGTCGTTTCAAACAGCATAATAACCAATTTCAAGGTTGGTTTAGTTTACTGTCGACCTGTAGAGAAGTAACAAACAAGCCAAGTTGCCAAAGAACCGCTAGCCTGAAGCACACATGCACTGGAACACCTGCCATGCAGGATTTAACCGTTTAGGCTACAGCAATAACAAACTACGGAAATGTGAACAGAAATCAAACCAAATAGTATCCATCTAATATAAACTACACAATTTCGACACAATTTGAAGAAATTGGATGTAGGATGGCTTTAGATTTCTTACCATAACATTGATCTCGCTCCACTCCCCACACAGTTGAAGGGCAACAGGAAGTAGAAATGCAGCGCTCAAACGTTTGGCTGTGAACAACCGTGATGTGCAGCAAGTAGCGCCACCTCTGGACTGGAGTTGCATCCTCAGTTTTCCCAATTCACATAACTCATCAGTCCCTCCAGTTTTTCGCGATTCAGCGATCGCGTGGATTCATGCAAATTCAATGATATTCCGCATAATTTCACGATGCCACGTAATTCCTGTAAAGCCGCATTTTTCCCGCAAAATTTCCCCTTTGTCCCCTTCAACATTCTGTGGAGTTTATTGATTTATATTTTCGTCAAAAAATACAAATGTGACTACTCAACCACCGGAGACGAAAACCAATAGGAAGCATTTTTGTTAATACGTCACTGAAACATTGAAAAATAATTGCCTGCTATTTCGCAAGTCGCGACCCTCATCTCAGCAGCTCCGTGTCTCTCTCCTCCCCTCCCTCACACATACAGGCAGGCGTCGGTGCTGCACATCCGTGACCTTTCTTTAACAGCAGTAGCCTACTTTTCAGTGCAATCCTGGCTGGAAAAAAGTATTGTTGCCCATTTATCCATGACGAAGAAGTGTATGCAGCCATGAAATAGTGGCGGTGCTGTCGCACAGTAGCAAACATCTTACGTTACATTTTTGCGCAACTTCTCCACTCTCCCCTGTCGCTTTCATGAGCATGCTACCCGACGGTCGTTGTCTGATCTTTTTTCAATGTTCGCTGTTTGTAATTTAAGGATCTATGTCTATGCGTAGGCACAAGCCTTCTGATAAAAATCACTGTAGTGCCGATCGCAAAGGATTCGATTCGGAAGTGTGGAGTTTTGCAACTTGTTTCAGTCAAGGACACCAAGATAGGAAGTGAACGGCCCTTCCACGCTTTCACTGTGTTATTGCAATAAAGTCTTGCGAATCCATGCAACCATGCACACAACCATGTCAACGAGAGCGTGTATGCCATCACAACTTTGCATCAAGCAAATAGCCTAATATGCAACAGCTTGCAATACGAGCACGAGAGAGAGAGAGAGAGAGAGAGAGAGAGAGAGACGCACCTTCCAACAGGTGGCATTGTAACGCTTGCATACAACCTGTGACCTGTAGGCTATACCCACAAGTATTTTTTCATAACGCGCAGTCCCGTTTTCCCCCGAAGTCGTTCTAAAATATCGACAGAGATTTATGAGAGTCGCGGCCATGATTTTTTTTACACATTGGACGCACTGGCTTATAAGACGCTCTGGCAGTTTTTGACAATATTTTATTATTGTCAATATTTTATTATTCTATTATTTAGGAAGTGTGTTTCTGAATCTCTCTCCCGTTTGTCGTAAGCCTGCTTAGACTGATTGTGGTTTTCAGTTACCAAAAAAAACCCAGAAAGGGGTGCAAAATCTTTGCAAAAAATGAGAAAATGCCGCAAAATCTTTGCAAAAAATGAGAAAATGCCGCCACAAAATCAGACATTTTGACCGCAAAAATCACAAAATCCCAGCGCAAAATCCTGGAGGGACTGGCTTATGAAAACTAATCACATACATTTTAAATAATATGATCTTGTTTGTTTTATATTGTTAATTATCTAAACTTTTTAATTATATATTAAGTGTTTCAATTCACTACATTTTATTATTGGTCCAATTACATAGATTATAGTTAATTGTAATGTATATCATAGCCTATGTTTTAAAACAATGAGTTTTTAAATAAAATCAAATAGATGTGAATGCATAAAAATGAACTCCTCCATGAATCATTTCTGTGAGTGCAGAGAGAGAGAAACGAAATGAAATGACGCATCGGCCCAGCTTGGTGTCAGGTGCTGCTGGGTTAGAGCCACACACACACACACCGTGACACACGCACCCCGACCCCGGGGCCCTTCATGTGGTTCATCTCGTCTGCGTGGCTCCTTCATTGCTTGCTGCCAGTCAAGGTGCCACCCCGGCCTACTATACTTCTCAAATCACACCTGAAATTCTGGAGTGGTTTTGGAGTGGGCTGCTCTGTGGTGGAAACCTGAACACCCAACTACAGTAGCCAGGCGCTTGATGCCATCATTCAAAGAGTCTTGTTGTCATTTCAATTGAATTGTATGGGCACACAGCCAGGGCTGCTTTCACTGGGCCCAGAACAAATTCATCTGAAAGGGCCCCCTGCCCAATACATACAATGTAATGGGAATCCCATTCTGGGCCCCCTGTCTCCCTGGGCCCGGGACAACATATACCCCTTTGTCGCCCCCTGGCCCTGGGCCTGGGCAAAGCACAGTAGTACACAATAGCAGGGCGCAGTACAGCCATGTAATGGTGACAATTGTCATGGTGAAAAGACTGTACGGGCCTCTTCAGTAAGTTGTGCTGTATGTGATAAGTTGCAGTAATGTTACGACCCCATATATAGTCCTCATGTAAGATAATCAGCTGCTGTTCTATTGCACCCTAAGCCTGTTACTCATTCATATGAATTATTGGCTTTGTGATGATAAAGTCCATTTGATGGTGCCATGGATGGGGGTAATTCTCAAGAAATGGGCCTGCTGTACATTTGGGGCCTTTACGTCTACAGTTGACATATTGCCATTACACCACTAGGTGTCAACCCCTGCATGCAGTCGAAAATGGGAGAAGATTCCAGCCTCACTGCAAAAACTAGAGAAAAGGCGTCACCTAGTGGAGATCAGGCTAGGCACTGTAGAAGTTGTGCGCTGCTCAAAATTACATTGATCAGTAAAGGAAGGATTTCATGAAGAAAAAAATAGGAAAGTATGAAAAAACAATGAGAAAAAAAGTTTTGCATTTGAAAAGACCTATGTGAAAAATGTTAAAATTTGAACTATTATTTTAAAGCAGCTGTTTTTCATGAACATACTTCTCTATCCATGCGGGTGCAGCATGAAATGTGATGCACTGAGATGACTTAAATCATCATGGATGAAGCTCATGCCAAGTAGGTCTACACAGCTAAAAGTGATGAATGGCATGAAATTCATCCTTTGACCTCTCGTGCATTTATTCAAGAACGATCACCATATTTCATGCAAGAAACTATGTATGTACATAGAAAGACAGATGTGTAATTTCACTGTTGCATAATAAAGATGGACATTTGTTTTTATGTTATTTTAAAAAACATATTTTGGGGGCTTTTATGCCTTTATTTGATAGGACAGTGTCAGGTGGCAACAGGAAGCAAGTGGGAGAGGATCAGGAAATGACCTCACGACGGAATCAAACCCGGGTCCCCTGCGTATCAGTCAATGGCCTAACCATTTCAGCCAAGGGCTAGTGGGTATTTATTTTCACTTGAGCATACCAGCACTTGTGTGTATTTAGTGTACTGTATTATATAAAGCATTTATTTACAATCACACAGTCAATTACGTTCCTTTTTAAATTTGAATTACTACTAAATATGAAATTGCTTTTTTACTTGAATACCCTAAAAGACAAAAATGCATTTGAGTTATATCAATTGTGCCATTCTACACTGGGCCACATAAAAAAAACCCTTTCTGCTTCACCAAATGCAATAACAAGCCAGTGTTCCGGCGGTTGTCACCCCCATCCCTCCCTTCTCTCTTCCCGTCTCCTATCTCTATCCATCTCTCCATCCCCTCTCCTCCTTAGTATCTCTCTCTGGCCATGGGAGACGTTTCCATTTCATCTCTGTCATTTCCTGGCCTGTGTGGGTGCCCGTGTGGGTGTGTGTGGGTCTGAGACAGAGAGAGACTGAGATTGTGTGTGTGTGTGTGTGTGTGTGTGTGTGTGTGTGTGTGTGTATGTGCGTGTGTGTGTGTGTGCGTGTGTGTGTGTGTGTGTGTGTGTGTGTGTGTGTGTGTGTGTGTGTGTGTGTGTGTGTGTGTGTGTGTGTGTGTGTGTCTGTGTGTCTGTGTGTGTGCAGGCTCGGGAGAAAGAGAGAGACAGAGCTTGTGCTACCTGTGATAAGTGTGACTTGCAGCGACTGCTATTTGTCAATGTCTAGCTTTGAGCGACACACACACACACAGATTGACAGCCATGATGGGAAACTTCCTTCATAGCAGCAGCAACCAGAGAATGAGAGAGAGAGAGAGAGAGAGAGAGAGAGAGAGAGAGAGAGAGAGAGAGAGAGAGAGAGAGAGAGAGAATAGAAGATGGATGGAATAGACTGAGAGGGGCTACATTGGAGGAGACACGGAGATAAACAGGAATATCTGTGTATTTGCTTGAAGAAATCTATTACCCTTCACATCAAACCCCTCTCCTTCACATCAACCCCATCTCAGTTCGCACAGTATATTTAATTCTATTCTATTCCTTTTCAGTGCATTCTCTTGCAGAAGAACTGTATATTTATCAAAAGAAAAGGCACAACAGGTAAAAAAGAAACCTGTTTTTTTAGTGTGGCTCAGCAAAAAAAGGAAATCATTTAGAATGAACATTTCAAAAAATAGGTAAATTATGAATGAATGAAATGAAAAAATAGGGAGAGAAATGGTTGGATGAGGTGTTTGTTATATATGATAAAAAGGCTATACAATGATGGGAAAAAATATGAAAAAAAGAAACAGCTGAGTGTGTGTGATAGCTGTGTAAGTGAACTTATATAAAATTATATCAAAATGAAAAATGGTTTCTATTGATTTGAAGAGGGCCTCTGTCATTGTTCAAAATATTATAGTGAGCATGTGAAGCCAGGTTGTGTTTGATTATTTGTAATCCAGCATGAATTAATTATAAAGAAATTGCCGGTCTACTGTAAATATACAGTCAATTGGTTTAAAAAGACATGTGGTCTTATGTGATTTATTATCCTGTTTTTATTTGTCCAATAAGCAGAAAAATAATATAAATATTTGGTGGTCTCTGAGACCACATCCAATACAAAATCTGTGTGAATACCTCCCTTCATCAAGGTCATGCTAGTAGCCAAAAGAGTTGTTTGGTGCTTGAAATCTTAAAGGCTTCTTTGGTTCTTGGCCTGATGCTGTAGAAACCACAAGGCAGGGCCACGGACAGTTTGGTTGGGCTGAGGACAAAAATAATTTGAAAGCCCTCCCAATAAGCCAGGCCATGCCCTCCCAGTGACGCCAAACAAGATTTTAAAGCAGATGATAATCAGGCAACCTCCCAATACATGTAATGTAACATAGACCCAATTTTGACCCCGCCCTCTCACCTCGGGCCCGGGTCAACTCACTGACACCTTTGTACCCCCTGCCGGCTTCCCTGTCAAGAGGCAAATCCCTAGAATAGATCACCAACTATTCCAATTAAATCTCTCCTGCTCATCTCCACCTGGTCCTCCTTAAAAGACAGGCAGCCCAAGTTCACATCTTCTTCTCATTGGGAAAAAAACAGCCCTCTTCACCTCTGTGCCACAGAGCATTAGAGAATAAGGGAGAGAGAGAGAGAGAGAGAGAGAGAGAGAGAGAGAGAGAGAGAGAGAGAGAGAGAGAGAGAGAGAGAGAGAGAGAGAGAGAGAGAGAGAGAGAGAGATTGGCTCTCCTCTTCACCGCCTTGCTATGGGGCATTAGTGAACCTGTGCGTATAGATATAGACAATGTTAGGGGTAGCCATGTTTTGAATACCCATCACTATCACTTATCCCCTCGCCCCTCTCCTCTTTGCTCTCTCCTATCTGAAGCCTCTACAGGGTTTCCATTGCTGCTGTTCGTTCATTGCCTGTCTGACCTTCCGGTCGGAAGGGAGTTAGCGCTCACAATCCCCTACAGTACCGACCCCTGTGTGAGCGAGAGAGAGAGAATGTGTGTGTGTGTGTGTGTGTGTGTGTGTGTGTGTGTGTGTGTGTGTGTGTGTGTGTGTGTGAGTGTGTGTGTGTGTGTGTGTGTGTGTGTGTGTGTGTGTGTGTGTGTGTGTGTGTGTGTGTGTGTGTGTGTGTGTGTGTGTGTGAGCGAGAGAGAGAGAGAGAGAATGGGTGTGATTTTTTAAAAATTCCAAACGGAGCTCCAAACTCTCTTGCCATCCCACCCCTGCTGTGCACCATCAAGAGGTCAGGAGTCCCAAGACGCTACTCCGGGGAGAGAGAGAGAGAGAGAGTGAGATGGAAGAAAAGGGAAGAAAGACAGAAGGGGAAAGAGAGAGAAAAATGACGAGAGAAAGAACAAGATGGAAGTGAGATTATGTTGGATGGTGTGTGTGTGTGTGTGTGTGTGTGTGTGTGTGTGTGTGTGTGTGTGTGTGTGTGTGTGTGTGTGTGTGTGTGTGTGTGTGTGTGGGTGTGCGTGTGTGTCTAAGAGAGAGAAAATGTGCGTGTATGTATGTGTGTGTGTGTGTGTGTGAGTGAGAGAGAGAGAGAATGAGAGAACAGCATGCTTTTACGTATAACTACGCTCCTATCCATGCCTGAGTAAGGGCATACACTTGTTTTTGCCCGTCCTCTGCATCACGTCTCTGCGTCATGACATGGCTGGTAGCGGCGTGCTCTGAAGCTCTGATAAGAGCAGCTTTCCCACCACATATAACCTGGCCTTATAGCCATCTGTAAGCTTCTGATCAATTATAATTTACGTTGCCAAGTACAAGCATACAGCATGACTGTTGTCACAGGTTCATGCAACACGTTGCTGAAAAACCCAAATCAAAAACCCAAATATATTATAATGAAGTACAATTATTAGTATAATAAGTATATTATTACATAATATAATATTACTATTCAGTAATAAACAATATTATTCTATTTAACACATTCCAAGAAATATATTGGATTTTCTTATTAATAACTCTTCTCTCTCAGACTGTATCTCTCAGACTTTCTTCAGATTTCTTTTGTGAAATATTAAAATGTCCCATTTTTCTCTATAATATATGATCATGATGATGGAATAAAGGAGCATATTTTCATGGGAGCCGAGTTAAAAGTAATAATTTAGGTAGCAGTGATGTCTGTCTTTTGTGACTTGCTCTTGCTTTTTCGCACCATGGGAGACATGACCACCACCACTGAAAAGACCACACTGCGCTGGGCTGGGCTGGGCTGGGCTGCAGCCAGTGTCCAAATACATGTGGGTATACTACCCGGGCTGGATCAACGCACAGGCTAGATAGAGCTGCAGTCTAGAGGCCCCCACTTGCCAGGGGGCCCCTGATTGGCCAAAAGGAGAAAAGATGCAATATTGAAAAGATGTAATATTAAAATAATCTAAATAATTAATCTGTCGTGCTGAGCACGGTTGGTAGACACGTACTGAACATGTATGGCACCTACGTATATAAAGTTGTCGCGCAATATGCCTTAAAAGACCAGTTCAGTCAATTTCAATATGCTGTTGCTCACGCTACCCTTGACTTGTCAGTACCCGGAGAAGCCACATTTTTCGGCTAAGCCCTTTCTAAGGGGGGCAGCGTTTGTTTACATTTTTTTAAATAAAAAATTAACATGGGCCTACTCCAAATATTTTCCCAAAAGGTACCGCTGTTTGCTAGTTGTCTGCTGATTTTGTATAACCTTTCAGATGTTTTTGGGAATAAATATAAATGATTTTTTGAAACGTATACAAAGCACTGTCCCCATTACAATGACCAATATCTCGGAAAAGGCTGAAGAAGAAAAAAAAAGACCTCAGGTACTGACAAGTCCAGGGTAGTGCTGCATGTTGAAATTGACTGAACTGGTCCTTTAAGGGGGGGCACAGAAACCTGTAGCCTAGGGACCTCATGCCATCTTAATCCAGCCCTGTATAATATTGTATATGGCCCACTGTCAGATGGGGACAAACGGGCCAGATGTCCCGGGCCTAGTGAAAAGGGGGTCACAAGTGGGCCCCCATTACATTGTATGTGTATAGTCAGACGGGGACCCTTTCATATGACTTTGTCCTGGGGCCTGGGAGTTTAAACAGAGGGCCCTACTTTGATCTGGGCCGTCCTGTGAGGCCTCCTTCACTATTACATGTAAAAACTCTCCCATTTCTCTCCATAACACATGATCATGATGAAAAATGATCCGATCGTCGGTCATTGAGACACGTTAAGAGCAATAACTATGGAGCAATAATGTCTTGTCTTGTCCGACTTGCTCTTACTCTTACCCACCATAGAAGAGACATGACCACCACCATTGAAAAGACCCCACTGAGCTGCGCTGCACTACGCCGGGCCCGTTTCAAGATATTTGGGGGCCCTAGGAAAAGAGGGACTTGGGGCCCTTCTCTTCTTCTGTGACTGACGAGGGAGGGTTCCCCTCGAGAGAGAGAGATTTTGATGGCAGTATCATTGCACTTTTCGGTCATTGAATTTAGGGAGGTTTCGCCTCATTCACAAAGTTGTCATTGCTATCATTTGAATACAAATACATAACAAGTACACACATAACAAGTACACAAACCTTTTAACATGGGGGCCCTAGGCAATTGCCTAGTTTTCCTGCCTGGTTGTGACAGGCCTGGAGCTGGGCTGGGCTGGGCTAGGCTGCACGGCAGTCAGTGTCCACATATATATGGCCCACCGGCCGAGCTAACGTGCTGCTCTGAGTACTGAGCTACTACTGAATGATACCTCACTTTGGTAAGGTACCTGGTAGGTAACGGAGGACGAGGAAGAAAGAAAGAAGGAACGGGGAAGAAAAAAAACCACTCCTCCTCAACCCACCGCACACCGCAAGGTCCATCCCCAGTTTATGGAGTTTAAACAGAAGGCTCTGCTTTGATCTGGGCCCTGAAATAAAGAGAAAGAGAGCAGTTTGATGAAATATTGATGCCTATAGTCCTCTCCAGTCTCCACTCTCCACTCGGCATCTCCGGAGGGATGTCAGTCAACCCTTTGAGTAGCGCACGCGCGCGCACACACACTCACACACAGACACACACACAGACACACACAGACACACACACACACACACATGTGTGTCTGTGTGTGTCTGTGTGTGCATGCATGATCATGAATATCAGTGTATTAGTGAAAGTATAGTGCAACAATGTGTTTGTGTGTGTGTGTTTGAGAGAGAGGGGGGGCGAGAGAGAGACAGAGACGAGACAGAGAGACAGAAAATGTGTATGTGAGGAAGTGTGTGCGCTTGTATATGTGTGCTTGTTTATGAGTGTGTGTGCGTACGTGCGTGCATGCACTTGTGTGTGTGTGTGTGTGTGTGTGTGTGTGTGTGTGTGTGTGTGTGTGTGTGTGTGTGTGTGTGTGTGTGTGTGTGTGTGTGTGTGTGTGTGTACGTGCATGCATGCATGTGTGTGTACGTGGGTGCATGCATGCGTGTGTGTGTGTGTGTGTGTGTGTGTGTGTGTGTGTGTGTGTGTGTGTGTGTGTGTGTGTGTGTGTGTGTGCGTTTTTGTGTGTGTGTGAGTGAGCGAGAGCTGTGCAATGCACAGGGGGAGCCTTGTTGAGCTTACATTGTAGGTGAGGCTCATTGGTCTTAATTGGTCCATCACTGAGTGACAGATAAGACAGATAAGCGCTTCAGTGAGACGTCATGTATTTAGAGTGCAGCACCTCACCTCACCCCCTTCAGATCAAAAAGAAAATCAAACCTCCTCTTCATTATTAGCAGCAGCCTCAGAAATGTTTACGAGTGTTAAAGGGACACTGTGAGATTTTTAGTTGTTTATTTCCAGAATTCATGCTGCCCATTCACTTATGTTACCTTTTTCATGAATATTTACCACCAGTATCAAATTCTAAGTATTCATTATGACTGGAAAAATTGCACTTTTCATACATGAAAAGGGGGATCTGTAACACCCAACAACGTAATAACTTCCCACCAACGTAATAACCCTGCCAACTTAATAAAAAAGTGTGCATTTCAAACATAATAGCCTGGCCAACGTAATAATTCCCTGCCAACGTAATAATTCTTGCCTCCTGCCAATGTAATACACAGCTTCCTGCCAACGTAATAATTATTACGTTGGCAGGAAATTATTACGTTGGTGGGAAGTGTGACATACACCAACGTAATAACTTCCCACTAAAGTAATAACCCTTCCAATGTAATAAAATAGTGTGCATTTCAGACATAATAGCCCGGTGAACGTAATAATTTCCTGCCAACATAATAATTCTTGCTTTCTACCAACATAATAGACAGCTTCCACCCAACATAATTACATTGGCAGGAACTTATTACATTGGTGGTAAGTGTAAGAAAGTTTGATGGTGACAAAAGTCTACATGCAAGTGCAACCCTAATTCAATTAAACTTAAAGGGTTTGTTTAGTTAATGCCTTACTAAATTTGACCCATTTCTTTTAATGGCAGGAAAAATACCCTAGCCTATATGTCATGTTCCCCTTCCTCCTTTTTCTAAACTGACTAAAAATACACACAATGCAACATTATATTATTATGTTATACTTATCATAATAATATGATAAGTCATATATATAATATACATTATCATACATATCTTATAATGTGTCTGTATGCTGGTCAGGACCTGAAAAGCTGGCCTATTCTCATACACTTGACCTTCTGCACTTTCCAGCTTTTTGTCACTATACTGCAGGACTGTCAAAAAGTTAGGAAATACAAGCTCCCTTAATGTTCTGCAGAAGTGTGATACACGTGTGATACAAGGAATGGACCACGTAGTAAGCTACTAAGCTAGAACTATTTTGTTACCAGATTCACCAGAGAGCTTTAAGACACCCACCATAGTGGACAGCTGATGGCTCTTTGAGAGACTTGTCATTTCTACAATGCATCACGTGTTCTCTGGAATGAAAGAGCCAGGCACATTAATGTAATCACAGTGGTTGAATAAACACCCCCTGGACCTCAACATAACCCTACAAACGCCTCCTAACCTCATCATAAGCCGGCCAATGCCCCCCTCAGTTTCAGAAAATAAAATGGACTAACACTGTGGTTCTCAAACTTTTTTGAACAAACGCATGCTGGACCTCATCATAAGCCTGCACGCTCCCCTTACTATTAAAAAATTGAAATGGACTAATGCCCCCAATGATTACTGAGCTCCGCCCCTCTCAGCTGTCTCCTTCTCAATGCCCCCCTATACTCATGAACGGCGTGACGTTTTCCATGTGCGTTACGCCCATTTGTGGGGGAAAACAACCCATGCAAGTCAATTGGTGATGTTGGGGTTTAATAAACGTAAGATACGGACCTGTAGACTATCGTTGTTCACGCGCAACATGACGAAAACGTGTTGTGTTGCCGGCTGTTCAAATAATATAGCCAAACAGCCGTGGCTGAAGCATGGAATGTGTTCATTTTGGCTGTTCATTTAGGCTAGCCGATTTAGCATGTAAGTCAATGAGACATTCGGTTTGTTTTCACCCATAAAGAGGCGTAACGCAAATTTAAGAGCAAAGTACCCGGATGGTCGTTCAGGAGTATAGGGCTCCCCATTCCCCAACACCCCCTGGGGGGCTGTACCACCCCCTGTTGAGAAACACTAGACTAACAACTAAGACAACTAAGCTCGACCCCCTCTCAGCTGTGTCTTTCTCAACACCCCCCAAGGGCTGTAGAGCCCTCGTTGAGAAACACTAATGTAACAGAACACACCCCTCAACCCTGGGTTGTCAAATCATTACACTGCCATTGCCTGCTATGGTGTGGGTGAGTGGGAGTGGGTGTGTGCCCTATTTACATTTGTATTATTGCTCAAACTGATGTCTACTGTTAAATGTGTCAAACAAGAGATGAGAATGTCATTAAGGAACACAGAAATCCTGAAATATCTTGTCCCTCAATACAAATGAAAACTTACTGCCCAGTGGAATCTATTAAAGAAATGATCAAATGTATTACATTAGTGGGACAAAATGGACTTCTAAAGCTTCTAAAGGAAATTATTACGTTGGCCGGGCTATTACGTCTGAAATTCACTTTTTTAATATGTTGGCAGGGTTATTACGTTGGTGGGAAGTGACTACGTTGGTGGGTGTCACACTTCCCCCCCAACGTAATAATTTCCTGCCAACGTAATAATTATTATGTTGGCAGGAAGCTGTGTATTACGTTGGCAGGAGGCAAGAATTATTACGTTGGCAGGAAATTATTACGTTGGCCGGGCTATTACGTTTGAAATGCACACTTTTTTATTACGTTGGCAGGATTATTACGTTGGTGAGAAGTTATTACGTTGGTGGGTGTTACAGGGATCTTCTCCATGGTCCGCCATTTTGAATGTCCAAAAATAGCCATTTTTAGCTGCAAAAATGACTGTACTTGGACCATACTAGAAAATATTTGTTTATTACTTAGTAAACTTTCATGTAAAGATCAAATTTGGCAATAGGCAGCCCAGTTTCAATGAGCAGCATAGTTTTTTTTGACCATTTTTGACCTTTTTTGACCATTTCCTGCACAGTGTCCCTTTAAATTACATCTGTGTAACAAATGATATCTGTGTAATGTGAAGACTACCTGCGCACGTACCAGAAACAGGTTCCTGTATAATTGTCCTAATTGTATAATTATAGTTGGAGAAAATCCCCCTTTTCATGTATGACAACAAGTGCAATTTTCCCAGTCCTGTTGAATATTTTAAAATTTGATGTTGATGGTAAGTATTCGTTAAAAAGGCAAAATTTTTGAATGGACACAGTGCACCTTTAAAGAAGAAGAGGACAATTTAATGAATGCACACACACACACACACACACACACACACACACACACACACACACACACACACACACACACACACACACACACACACACACACACACACACACACACACACACACACACACACACACACACACACACACAGAGGCCAGAATGAAATTAGGGATTCTTGTCTCTAAAGACAGAGAGAGACATGGAGCCAGAGCAGAAGTATTACTTTGTGACCTAATATTCAAATACTGACTTAGTGCCTCCTATCAGCAGCAGCGTGAAATACGATTTCCAATGGCGTCTCCAAAAGTTTGATTTTTTTTTTTTAGTTGGTTGGGGGCAGGGACAAAAAAGTGACCCACATTCTTAGCTGTGACAAAGGAAGAAGTCCGCACATAAAATACACACACATTAAAAAAAATACAATCTGAATGTTGATAAGTGCCTTGAGTGTTTTCTGTCTGTATGCCATAGTGAGCAATAGTCTCCAATCAGGCCCAAGAGAGAGAGAGAGAGAGAGAGAGAGAGAGAGAGAGAGAGAGAGAGAGAGAGAGAGAGAGAGAGAGAGAGAGAGAGAGAGACAGAGAGAGAGAGAGAGAGAGAGAGAGAGAGAGAGAGAGAGAGGAAGTTTGGTCTGAATAAGAAGGGAGAAAGAGAGCAGAGAGGGATTAATGGTGTTTGCAGACTGGCACTCCTCATACCGTACACAGAGAGAGAGAGAGAGAGAGAGATAGCCGACATGCATAATGACTTCTGCTGAGGTCTACTCATGATTACCCCCTCACTAAGGGAGGTAGAGAAGGAGGGAGAGAGAGAGAGAGAGAGAGAGAGAGAGAGAGAGAGAGAGGCAGAGAGAGAGAGACAGAGAGAGCGAGAGAGAATGAGAAAGAAAGAAAGAAAGAAAGAAAGAAAGAATGAAGGAAAGAAAGGAAGAAAGAAAAAGAAAGCAAAGAAGAGGGGAGAGTGGGGGAGAGAGAGAGAGAGAGAGAGAGAGAGAGAGAGAGAGAGAGAGAGAGAGAGAGAGAGAGAGAGAGAGAGGAGAGAGAATGGAGAGAATAGAGGGTGGAGAAGGAGAACAGAGGCTTCCGCCAAGAGCCGGGGGCAGGAGATGATAGGGGCCGGGAAAGGTCTTGCGTTTAAGTGAAATTAACATGCTTTTTGCACCGCAGTCCATTAGATAATCACACGAGCATTCATACCACACAGGACTCACACAGCCTCGCCTCCCATCCTCACACTTTTCCTCTCTCCTCCCCTCCTTCTCTCTTCTCTCCCCTCTCCTCCTCTTTCTACCACTCCTCCCTCCTCTTTCATGAGTCCCTTTTACTTAGTAGGCAATACCACACAGATCTTGCCAGTCTCTCCTCTTTTGCACTTCTTCTCTCTCCTATCCTCCTCCTCTACCCTTCTCCCCTCCATCCATTTTCCTCTCTCCTCCCCTCCTCTTCTGCTCTCATTCCCCCTCCTTCTTTCCTCTCTCCCTCCTCCTCATCCCCCATCTCCTCTTTCTCCTCCTCTACCCCCCTTGCTTGCTTTCCTCCGCTCTCTTCTCTCATCCTTTCCCTCCTCTTTCCCCTCTGACTCCTCTCTTCTCCTCCTTCACCTCCTCCTTCTCCTATGTCTCCACTCCTCTTCTCTCATCCTTCCCTCCTCCTCCTCTTTCACGATTCCCTTTTAATCCTCCTTTGATAAGGAGGCGCGGGCCGGGGCCGCCGATGTTCATGCCGTTGCCGCCGCTGCCACGTTTTCATTATGCCATTATTTGAGGGGCGGAGGTTGGGGTGTGGGGGTGGGGGATGGGGGCGGTGGCGGGGGCGAGAGAGTGGGTAGAGTGGGCCCAGGAAATGCCCCCGGGGACCCTATCATGGGGAAAATTGCTTAAATAGCCAAAGTGGATACAGTTATGCGTTTATTATTTCTGACAGATTCAAAATAAGCTGGCAAATATCCCTTTTTGATTTCCAGTGTGTACATGTGTGTGTGTGTGTGTGTGTGTGTGTGTGTGTGTGTGTGTGTGTGTGTGTGTGTGTGTGTGTGTGTGTGTGTGTGTGTGGGTGTGTGTGTGAGGGAGTCTCTAGTGTGTGTGTGTGTTCCTGTATGCGTACATGTGTGTGCGTTTGAGGGGGATTTAGGAGTAGGGTAGGGCTGGGTTGGGGTTGTTATCAGTCATGCACACTAATAGGCCTCTCAAAGACACCAAATATACCTCCTCCTAACAGGCCGGGATACAGAATGAGAAGAGTAGAGGAGGATGGAGCAAAGGAGAGGGAGGAAGAGAGAAAACGAGAGAGAGAGAGAGAGAGAGAGAGAGAGAGAGAGAGAGAGAGAGAGAGAGAGAGAACATACACACACAAATGCACACGCACACACACACGCACACGCACACGCACACACACACACATACACACACACAATCACACACACACACAAGAGAGAGAGGAGAAGAGAGATGTTATCTTCAGCCCTCGCTCTGCTTTAGATTGCTGCAAGGCGGCAAGAACGTGTTAAAGGCACTTGGCACTTGTACACAGAGCAGAGCAATGTGGATCTGGTGTGTGTGTGTGTGTGTGTGTGTGCGTGTGTGTGTGTGCGTGTGTGTGTAGGCGTGTGTGTGTGTGTGTGTAGGCGTGTGTGTGTGTGTGTGTGTGTGTGTGTGTGTGTGTGTGTGTGTGTGTGTGTGTGTGTGTGTGTGTGTGTGTGTGTGTGTGTGTTTGTATCTGGTGGTGAGTCTGGCTTGTTTGACTGGGGTGGATCAGCGTGGCATAATCTCCCTCAGTCTGCAGTGTGTAGGAACCCAGGAGTACCCCCCCAACACACACACACACACACACGCACGCACGCACGCACGCACGGCATGCACACACACACACACACACACACACACACACACACACACACACACACACACACACACACACACACACACACACACACACACACACACACACTTCTCACACTTGAGAATGGACAACAGGTTAACCACAGTCTGTTTGCGAGGTCGTAATCCTTTCTTTCAAAGAACAAAAGAAAGACAAACAAGTGTTGAGCCAATTGCGGTTGTTCAGAGAGAGAGAGAGAGAGAGAGAGAGAGAGAGAGAGAGAGGGAGAGAGAAAGCCCTTGCCCCTGGCCTGGCCTGAGCTCGTCCTCGTGTTCATCACAGAAGGCACTCAAGCAGTGCAGAACTGGAGAGAGAGAGAGAGAGAGAGAGAGAGAGAGAGAGAGAGAAAGAGAAAGAGAGAGAGAAAGGGAGAGAAAGAGAGAAAGAGAAAGACAGAGAGAAAAAGAGAGAAAGAGAGAGAGAAAGAGAGAGACAGAGAGAGAGAGAGAGAGAGAGAGAGAGAGAGAGAGAGAGAGAGAGAGAGAGAGAGAGAGAGAGAGAGAGAAAGTTCACTTGCTGGTCAACTCTGATGGGACAGACTCTGAGACATAATTGCATCTACAATACAATGCACTGTACAACTGTTTACATCACTAACATGTGCAGAAATCGACACATTATGAAATCATGACAGAGGAAAAAGACTGTGTATTCCATCACGAGTTACAAATTGTGTGAATATTTCTGACTTAAATACATGTGAAAAATTTGGACCAACATGGAATTCATTTTGTTATTCAGTCCATTCTTTAAAATAAAAAAAAAGTCTACGGCGGGATGAAAATCACATTAGCCGTATTTAATTAATTTCTTCAAATGATCTTTTTTTAGAAAAATATTTCCCGCTTCCATGCAATTCCATGTACACTGCATTAATTTTTTTAGGATATTTTGCCTTTGTTCTAACGTGTAAATTAATTTTATGGGTGATCATTTTCTTGTGCTTTGCTGGGCTGTGTGTGTGTGTGTGTGTATGTATGTGTATGTGTGTGTGTGTGTGTGTGTGTGTGTGTGTGTGTGTGTGTGTGTGTGTGTGTGTGTGTGTGTGTGTGGTAGTCATATGGGGGTGTAAGAGACTGTGTGTGTGGGGGGTAGTCTGTGTGGGAGAGAGAGAAAGACAGACCGTGTGTGTAAATTTGACTGCACACATGTACGTATATGTGTGCTTGTGTGTGTGTGTCTGTACGTGTGAATGTATGAGTATCTACATGAACGCGCACACGCACACGCACACGCACACGCACACATACGCACACACACACACACATGGACACACATCCATACACATGCTCACCACCCTGACAGTGGATCTCAGGTCTGGAACAAGCAGTAGTTCCTTCTTAATTGGGGTGAGATCAGGGGCTTAGCGCTGGGCCAAGGAGGGACCCGTGGCCCTTTCTTTCCCCTCCAGAATGGCTGGGGCTCTGGAGGTGCCTTTTGATGTGTGCTTTGGCTCCCTCCAAGTCCTACTTTGGAATATGTTCTTGGGAGACCAGCAGCTACTTGCCTCCAGGCAAAATCGCAATCCCTGGGATCCCTGGCTCGCTTTGATGGAATACTTTCGGGACCAGCTATGTAGCTAGCTAACCCACCACTCACCACTCACCACCCCCCACCACCCTTCCAATCTCCAAACTGCCGCACCACCACCATCGCACCACCACCATCTCCTCCTCCTCCTTCTCTTGTCTTTCTCTTCCCTTCTCTCCGCGCCTCATATATTCACTCCTTCTCACTCTGTTAGTCTTTCTCTATTTTACTCATTCTTTGCATCTTCCTGTCTGTTTCTCATTCTCTCTCTCTTGCTCTTTTGTCTGCTTTCCTCTTCCCCTCATTTTGTGTCTTCCTGCTTGTCTATCCTTCTTTCTACCACTTTCTCTATTTCACTCATTCTCCATCTTTCTATCTGTCTCCAACTCTCTCTCTCTTTCTCTCTCTTACACTCAGTCTATGCGTCTTTCTTTTCTGTGTGCTTTAAAAAAAAAAACACATAATTAAAATAGCAATGTTATGTGAGATCACATTAAGTCATTAAAAAACATATGCAGTGTGATGAGCACTGTAATATAGCAATAATTACACTGGTGCTTGTTGTAAATATGCACGTTTTCTGTTTCTGTTAGATATGTATGCTTTCAGATACAAGTGTTTAAGTAACCAGTTCAATTTTTAATTTTAAAATCACAACAATAATTTAAGTAAATAGGCTTCTGTTAAACTATACTCTGATTATTAATATAGTTTGGCTATTTTTTTCTTTTTCTTTTTCCCTACTGCAATGACAGGATCAGGTGAAAACCGGAGTGACGGACTTGACTTGAGTCCTGAGGTATTCAGGAAAGACTCCTGAAGTGTCCAGGAGTCGAAGAGGGGAGGGTAGGGGTGGGGGGAGGGCAGGAGAGGGTAATGTAGCCTTGGTCAGTCAGCGGTGCTTACACACTACAATAGCTTACATCAAAGAGGTGTTCAGAGGCTTATCTATAAAACTGTATTGACTGGAAGCCATTCGATCCCCGAGCTCCCCCACGTCTTTAACAGAGATGTCGATGGCCGTGTCACACACACACACACACACACACACACACACGCACGCACGCACACACACACACACACACACACACACACACACACACACACACACACACACACACACACACACGTGCGCTCAGGTGAAAGGGAGAGAGCAGGGTAACATGTCAGGATTGACCCCCCCTAGCCACACAAACACTCACAGATACACATTCGTGGACACACACACACACACACACACACACTCACACACACACACAGGCACACACGCACGCACACAGATGTGCACTCAAGTGCACACAAGCATATAGTAGTACACAACACACACACACACACACACACACACACACACACACACACACACACACACACACACACACACACACACACACACACGTTCATGTACTGGTTCCCACATATGTAGCCTACATGCCCGCATACGTGACGTAGACCTACACACACACACACACACACTCCAACACACACAACCTTATTTCCTATGGTTTCCCTTGTTTGAGCAAACATAGAACCCCGCCTCGTTCTCATGGCTCGCTTGATTGATGGTAGACCCCCGGGCCTTCTCCCTCTCCCCTACCTCCCATCCTGACCTCCCCTTCTCTCCTTCCTTACCACATAATTTCCCTGTAATATTGATTATGTATATTGATCACAGCTCACCCTACAGGAAGGGCCGCTTTTATTCACCGATCTCATTAAAGGTCTCACTTTGAGGCCTGTTCCCCCAGGGCCTCGTACTTACGCTACGTACCTAACCTACCCCACCCTGACTCTCTTACCAATACCAGGCAGGCACACCTCCCACCTACAGTACTTACTACTGCTTCCACTCCATAAATCTGCAATTTCACCAGCACACCACAGCTTTGCTTTGCTAGACTAGCCTGGCTATAGCGACTACGAGTCTCTTCCAGACTTTACTCTGGCCAAGCAAAACATCTACAACATTTCAATTCTCCTCCAAAAAAAGGGAGGGATCAATTTCAAGCATTTCCAATGGCTCAATGGGGCGTATATATATATATATATATATATATTAGAGATGCACCGGATCCGGTTCCGGAGCCGGATCCGGCAGGATAATAGGGTTTTTCACAGGATCCGGATCCGGTTCCAGGATCCAGGATCCGGTAGCCGAGGCTTTTCAGTCAAAATAGTTTGAGCCAACGTGATAAAAAGGGTTCACGTGTGCGAGTAGGCTATGTGTTTCATCCCTTTCGTAGGATCCGGTATCCGGTTCCGGATCCGGCAGGATCTTAAGCAGTGGATCCGGTATCCGGCAGGATCCTAAAAATCAGGATCCGGTGCATCTCTAATATATATATATTATAATAACGCATCAGGTGAGTGAAGGTGTGCTGTCCTCGGCATACTTATCCTAACAGCCAGCTAAACACTTCATGAACATCAAGCACTCTGAAGACCGTTTGCCGTCCACAGGTTTATTGACATGAAGAAGTGTAAAACTGAAACATTCATACACAAAAAAACATTACTATTGGGAGCTACATAACAAATGGTCACAATAATTTACCTCAAGTCCACAGGTAGCGTGACCTCATATGAACTGCGACCTAACAATCAGCACATAATAATTTCTAGCGACCAGCTTCGGCATTAGCAAATCTCCGCCCAAATAACACACATCAACTAAAACGGCATAGCGGGTAGAAATAAGGAATATAACAGTAGATACATACCAGTAGATACCATACAAAGCATTTAAGAAGAACAGCAGCAATATTGAAAAGAGCATTCATGGTCCATGCGAACTTCAGATTACATTCGACTTCCTGGCTACGGAGGTCACACAAGGTCAATACTGAACCGAGAGAAACTTGAGAGTTCTAATACCAGTTTTAAGAACATTCAAAATGAATTTCAGTACTCAAGTAGAGTTGCAAGTACAATACAAATAGTAAAACTATTCTTAAGAAAACCTCAACTCATTAATTATTAACTTCATATCAAAACAGAAAGATTGGGTGGTCTTTTTTTCCAAATATTTTTGGGGCTTTTTTGTGATAGGACACTCGAGACAGATATGAAGCAGGTGAGGGGGAGACGGGGAAGGGTCGGCAAAGGACCTGGGCTGGAATCAATCAGTGTTGCCAGATTGGGCTGGTTCCCTCCCAATTGGGCTGCTTAACCCATTAAGACGCGGCTTTATAAATTTGTTGTTACCAGTATGTTAATGACCAAGTCGTGGTTTAATACGAAAGGGCCTGTGTTGTGTCATAGTATTGTAGTGCTATGGTAGTTACATTTCAATGACTATTACAGCGTGCCACTGGAGGTACGGCGCGCATTAAGGGGCTACGATGGCCGTGTGCGGGTAAAAATGGCATTTATCAGAAAAACCCGCCCACTTTTTGCCATAGAAATCAATAGAATTGGGCGGGATTTTGTGTTTAGGCGAGTTTTGAACATTTTTTGGGCTGGATATCATCAGCCTCATCTAGCAACCCTGGAATCAATCCCGCGTCGCCGGTGTAGCAGTGCAGTACCCTACCGTTTGAGCCACGGCAGGGAATGGGTGGTCTTATCTATTGAAGCTTCAACCAATGGCATATGGAGGCAGGTTGCAGATTTATGTTCTGTATATTTCCTGTGCACTGTGTAGCTATCTGCTAGTGATGTTGGCTATGATTATGTCCTCGTTTGTAAGTTGCTTTGGTTATAAAGCGTCCACCAGATGCAATGTAATGTAATGCAATAATAATGGAGACATTTCATGTACGTATTTCATGACACGCCCTTTGCATCTCCCGTAGACAAATGATGTAAAATACATAGTTAGCCCAGTTAGCTTCCCCTCGCTCAGCTTTGTCTAGGCCCGAGATCCCATAAGGCCTAATTCACACCAGAGCGGGGACGCGGGGCAGGAAGTGATTTTTACCTGCGGTGGCAAAAACGCATGGAAACAGATCTGTCCTTCTACACCAACCGGCGTAGTCGGGCAGTAGCGGCGCGGGAGCTGGCTCCGCTCTGCGCTGCATTTGGAAAATTGAACTTGAGCTGATTTTGGACGGCAGCGGCCGGCGGCTTCCCATTCAAATGAATGGCAAAGTAGCGAGCTAGCTTTGGCTGTGGGGGGGATTTTGAACAGGACTGGCCGTGCATGCCGACGCCGTTGGTGTGAAAGGCAGAGTAGAACACACCGGCCGAAACTAAGCAGAAAGACCTCAGTCGTCTCGCTGCCGTTCCGCCACGCTCTCATGTGAATTAAGCCTAACTAGGGCCTCATATGTACGTACCCTCCCCACACTGACCATACCTGGTGTTCCGTCAACATGGGCTACTCATCGAGCTGAGCTACGAAGCCTTTCCAACAAGCCCCCTACATCACTACTCCACCCGTACCCATTATTCTGTCGAAATGGGCTGCTTTGTGC
The DNA here is from genome assembly GCF_034702125.1 of Engraulis encrasicolus. Taxonomy (NCBI): domain Eukaryota; kingdom Metazoa; phylum Chordata; class Actinopteri; order Clupeiformes; family Engraulidae; genus Engraulis; species Engraulis encrasicolus. The sequence goes on along the minus strand of NC_085865.1, from coordinate 35,010,146 downwards.
TTTGTCGAGATGAGACAGTGGAACACTGTAATAGTCAATACTACAAGACTCGTTATTACCATACTACTACACAATGACAACTTTACACACAGCCTTTGGAAATACTTTACAACTTGGTCATGGTAACATGGTATAACACCAAATGTGTTTGAGTATTCATTTGAGCATTTACCGGTAGATCTGGGGGTAGGCCTACTATGGTGCAGTGTGCTAAGACACACCATATGCCAGCGACCTGTGTTCGAGTCCGGACCAGGTCCTTTCCTGGCCCTTCGCCGTTTGTCTCTCCAAATTACTTCCTGTCATCTCTTCACTCTTCAAAAAAGGAAATTAGATCTGCAGCTTCCTCACCATTACTTAGCCTTCCCTCAGCCTCAGCTTAGTGTGAGATCCTGCCACTACCACCCGGAGTCTCTACTGTATACACGCGCAGCAGGAGGAGTTTAAGAGATTTAACATTGAATGGAAGGGGAGGTTTGTAGTTCTTATTCATTACATTACACTTAGCTGACACTTTTATGCAAAGTGACTTACAGTTATTTTATAGGGTACTGTTTACAGTCCCTGGAACACTGTGGGGTTAGGAGCCTTGTTCAAGGGCGCCTCAGCAATGGATGGAGGTGTAGGGAGACGAGTGGGATTCGAACCTGCAACCCTCTGATCTTAAGACCACCTCCCTAACCATAAGGCCACAGCTGCCCCCAAAGGCCACAGCTGCCCCCATTTTCAGCTCTTTATGAGGCAGGGGATGGGTGCTGGGCAGAAACATCTCAAACACTACAAACAATCACTCGAAACAGGTGTGGGGCAGTTGGCTGCATTAACATTTGCTCGTGGATACTATAGTTGTAATAACTTTGAAACATTCGGTCCTTTCATGCATTAACTTGTTTATTGCTCTCTGCCTTGTATATGTGTATACACATAATGCATATACTGTGCATGGCCTACTGTAAGTTAAACAAGGACACTCTACTTTCCCACATGACTTTCAGTGTCCAGGCTGTCAAAATGAGGAAACAAAGATTACCACCATACCTCAAACGTTTCAGCCCTGTGCAGCAACTATTTGAATGTGCACCAGGGAAACTCTCATTGTTGTCACTGTGACACAGCCCTCCACAGCACACAGTGCACACAACAAAATTGCATTTATGCCTTGCTCGTGCAATGGCGGTAGTACAGTTGGATGATACCATGCCTCAATCATGGAGGATGGAAGGGAGCAATAAAGTTAATTACCCACCCCCCACAAGTATGGTGATGATAAAAGCACCTGTTCTGTTATACTATGGAAAAAAACACGGATGTGCACAATAAAAGGCAGTAATACTGTAAGTAAGTAAAAGAAGGGAAACCTACATAGCCACCTGACTCCCCGCGATGCTGAGGTCCACCAACCGCTGTTACAGAGTCAATGAAAAACATTCTGCTCTATTCAATTCGGTCTAGCTCAATTATATCCCACTAACCCCTTAGCGCAGAGCCTGTGTTATTACTTATCTGTCACCAAAATTGTAATGGCTATGTCTTAATCTGTTACTTAATGCTCTTGGTACTGTCATAGCAATGCTGTTATGATGTAGTTGAGTATTTTCAGTAAATAGTGAATAGGCCCGCCGGCGACCCCATCTGCATTAAGAGGCTATGACACTGCCCCGGTTATAAACTTGCTGTTACCAAAATGGCAATGACAAAGTTGTCATGAATTAGTAAATGTCCAGGTAATGCAGTAGCACAAGTGTGGTAGGTATGTTTTTTTTCAACTTCTTCTACAGCGTTCAACTGGTGGAACGGCGTACATTATGGATCACTGTGTTACTGTAGTGTATACTGCATTCTGTTCTATGGTGAAGAACACATGCAGAGGCCTGTAAATGCTGTAAGTAAAGAAAGGGATTCAGGCACCCTACATACCCACCTGACTCATACATAGAGTGTGGTGCCGCGGTCTGACACTGATACCATCACCATGCCTGGCATGTCAGCCCTATGCATCCACTTTACATACAATAGACAATAAAGGCATTCTGTTGTTTTATGATGGAAAATCTAAACATGTGTATGATTCCGACTGATGAGGCAAACAGCATCACCATGACCAAGGTGTGTCAGTCATTATTATTCTGTTCTGGTCTATTCTATTATTTTCTATTCTGTTCTATTCTATTCTATTCTATTCTATGATGAAACACACACACACACACACACACAGGCCTACTGTAAGAAAAATAAATGTACCCTACATACAGTAACTTACATACCCACCTGATTGTCCTGTGCCGAGGCCTGGTTGGCATGGCAAAGACTATCACCACGTTTGAGATGTCTTATTGCAGTAATGAATCAAACTTAACGTGCTCAACTCAACAAAAGTAAAAAGCAACTGGGTGCTCGTTCCGTAAGAAATATTTGAAATAAAGAGGGCCTACACTGAAGAAGGTTAAGACCGAGACGTCTGACGGGCAATAAAGTATACAACTAGGAGTGCTGTCCTGTCCTCATTGTAGCAGTGACAATAAACATATTCTGTTCCATTATACACTGTGGATAATAGTAGGCCTACGGTACGTAAGTAAAGAAGGACATCCTACATATGACCACACCTGACTGCGGTGTGGTGTGAGCTCTGACACTGTTGAGGCAAAGACCATCACTATGCCCGAGATATTTCAGCCATTATTATTCTGACAGAAAGCATTCTGTTCTGTTCAGTTCTATTCCATTCTATTCTATTCTTTGTTGATAAATGCATACACATGTACAGGCCTACTGCAAGTAAGTAAGTAAAGAAAGGAACCCTACATTCCCACCTCTCCATGGTGATTCCGTGTACTGTGAAAGTATTGCGTTCTAGTCTGTGGACAACAGATACTGTAAGTGGTGTAAGTAAAGAGGGTGCACCCGACATATGTACATATCCGACGTACACATCCACCTGACTCTCCTCAGCGCGGTACCAAGGTCTGAGACTGATGAGGCGTAGGCATTAGCGCATCAGGCCGACACATGCTCGCTAACACTGATAACACACACAGATTAACTCCTGACCTCTGCGCGCTGGAGCTCACACTCTCTGAGACAGAGCAGGCTTGGCGCCGACACCCTGCCTGCCCTATGTCAAGACAAATACTATACTGGTGCGAGCCATACAGACAAGGAGGAATGAACAGCAACCAAAAATGATTTTCCTCCTCCATATACTGAAGACTTCTCCTCTCTGTTTTTTTTCTTCTTCTTTCATTCTTTCTCAGCTCGCTGTGTGAAATTACTGTCTTTATCTGTCTTACACGTGGCAGCATCATCCCTGCCCCCCACTCACTCACTCACTCCCTCAGTACTACTGCTTTTGTACATTTTAAATGTTCCTGTAATGTAATGTAAAAGGGCTTGGAGAAAGGGGAACAAGGAGAGGAGGTGGGTGACAAGGAGAAGGATATGGGGACAGTAATGAGGTGACACGAGTGGCGGTATCACTAAGGACGGCTCAGCTGTGTTCAATTTGCTCACCGCCTTCCTTGACAGTGAATTATGATACAATTCCTTCCTGTCTTCAGGTCTTCCCCTTAATGCTAATACCCTCAGTCAGAGCTCTTTTTTATCCTGCTCAATCAGAGAGATGTTTATTCTGTGTTGATGTGGAGAAAAGCAGTAGGCCTAACCTATGTGGGATATTGTGATTTATGTTAACACCATACCCAACACACAAATATGACATGGTTCCACTCAGACATTTATTTGAAATGTCATTCTGCCAAATCAGCTAGCCTTAATTTAAAAGGAATATTTTCCCTATTTTTTTGTATGTTTGCATCCTGACCTGTTGTATTCGAAGTGTTTGGGTATAACAACTGTTTGTCATTGACAATGGGTCTGTGACTGCTTCAATTAAATCCCTAAAACTTCTGTTACTAAATGTAGTATCAGATAGGCTATGCTCTTTTCTCGTTCATAACAAGTAAATAGAACTTATCAGTGATTTAAAGAAGAGCAGTGAGGCTACTCCTGAGCTTGTGGTGTAGGCTAGGCTACTTCTCGTGTTTGCTTTAAAACACTACCTCAGGCGGTTGAGCTCGCGTGCGTGACTGGAGCAACGGGCGGCCGTTTTCAAACGTGACTACGCCGTCTCAGGAAACGGAGGAGTGGAGCTCTGAGGAAGGGAGGGTGAGAGGGAAGGAGAGAACGGCAGAGAAAGAGAGGGAGAGGGACGTAGTGTATTAGCCATCCGAAGGGAGGAGTCAAGCGAAGGAGAGAGAGCAGCTGGAGTTCCAGACTTCGGCTCCCTGGGCTCGAGAAAAGTACTCTTAACGCCGCCACGATACTCTTTGTCGAGGCAAAACACTTCAGGCGTTTTTGTTTTGATACAACTGCATCCAACATCCAGACGGTATGTAGATAGAAGCAAAAAATGACAGTTTAGACTTTGTTTGGTCCACTCAATTGTGAAGAAAACGGAGGAAGGGGCGCAGAAGGCAAAAAACTCTGGCACGGCCACTCTGGAGTTTCAGCTCGAGCCACAACTTCTGAGCGCCAGACGCACATCTGCAAGCAGCAAGAAAACACTACAGTTTTGAGGAGAAGAGGAAAGAAAAACTTTACAACTGGAGGAAAGCAACCTTCGCACACGTAAGTAAACAAACATGGAAATGTGCAAGGATGCTAACGCTTTGTCTTGCGTTCTGGTCACAGAAAGATTTGGAAAAAACCAAGACAGAGAGAGAGAGAGAGAGAGCAAAAAGTTCCGAGCTGTCAGGGGGTATCGCATTTCAATTAAACTGAAAGCTAAAGAGAAAAAGCAAACATGCAAGTTAGTACAAAGGCCTGGTGCAAGTACCCTAGTGATTTTTATAGAGGAGAACAAATACGTGTACTATGTGACGAAAAGCAACCACAATTAATTTCGCTTTTTTTCGGTGCACTTCGGCCTTGTATTCTGCAGGCACTATTTTATGCACTTTCTTGGTGCATGGCTGAATGTTTCACTGTGGCTACTCTGCTACATCATTAGAGCATCATTAGAATTGCTTGAGTAGGCTATGTGAAAACAAACCGCGTCTAAACAGACGCGTAATGCAGTAGGCAAATATGTTCACCATTCCCCACGAAATGTACACAAATGTCTTTATTTATGTTAGACCCATTGTGCTCCAGAATGACTCGTTTGAGGGCATGCGGTCTCAAATTTCGTTGTGAAGTCATAGTATGAGCGAAAGGAGGAAAAAAAAGTTTTGTGGACTTTCCCCCGAAGAAATGCCCAGTCACAAGCATAGCCTATAAGAGGCATCGTGTTTCAGCGGGAATAAACTCGAGTTTGTTTCAAAACTTATTGCACACATAGTCTTATCCCGGCCATAAAAAAACTTTAGTGAAGTGACTCACCATACTACAAGAAGCTACAAGACTACAAAAATTGTTACAGAACTGGCTAATTTAAGTTTCTCCAGTAGTCACGCACAGGGGAGTGCAGCAGGCCCAACGGTTTTATTTTGGCCTGTGAGGCATGGCAAAGCCTAGTAGAGCATCATCCGAGATTTCAGCGAGAACAGTTTACTTTGAATCAAGAAATGTTTAGGGAGACCATTGACATTTCCCCCTTACACCCAGGAAATGAAAACAGTGGTGAATGGCGGGGATATTGCGCTGTGTACACATTTTCTTACCTGTGTTGCTCACCCAAAAAAGGCGCACATGGCACACTACATCGATCAGGCGCAACAATCTATCTATATCTTGCGATTTGCATGCGAGTCAAATCCCTTGGTAGCCTGTCACACGGCAGCCCGCCACCACATGTGTGTGGATATTTGTTTTAAACTTTCCCCTCTGCTCCTTGCCAGCTGTTCCACATTTGATCTGCCCATCGGATTCGCTGAGTTAGACTTGACTGGTCGAGTCTCATCTTTCATTCGGCTGTGCCAAAAAAGTGGAGAGCGAGGGAAAGCGACAAGGGTTCGAACACATCCGTAGCGTGACAGCGCACTACACTTATGGCTTGGCAGTTGTCACATGGAGTGAATAACGGTGTCATTACCACTTTCATCTCGTCGTGAAGAAGTGGAGTATAATTTACAGATGCTGTGTGTGCGATGTTCATTTTTTCAACAATTATTTGGTGAGGTTGCACTGCAGGGCATGTTTGGTGTTTGGTTTGGCAGATAGTACAATTAAAGTAATTAAAGACAAGGATAATTTAAATCATTAAAAATGTAGTAGGCCTATATGAAAATATTTTAGTTAAGTTAGTGCTGGAGTAATTTTGTTATGATGCGTACTGCCATTTATCGTGAAAAAAATAGAGGAAAAAATAAAGACGCATGGAAATGCGTCTTTCAAAGAGGCCTTATAAAATGTGTCTAGAAGATGGCAGGTTGATAATGTTTACATAATATAACAGTTATGGTATTTATTGTTGGTTTTGTGTCAGGGATAATTGCCAAAGAAAGGTGGAGGATAAGTTAAGATCTTGAGGAGTGGACGTCGCCGGAAATTATAGTGCCTTTGCTCAGGGGCAAAAAGGGGCCTGTTTGGGGGGTGTATTGGTTCCAGACGCCAGTAGTTGCCAGGACCACGACTTCAGTATTTTTGTAAGTGATTTTAGGATAGGCTTAAAATTGTGCATAATTAACTTATACTGGGAGCCATTGGTAGTCTTTGTGTTGGCCCTTAAAAAATGTCATTTTGTGGTTTTCTTTACAAATAATTGTGACATTGCCACATAAATTGCCACATTTATTTTGTTTAATGGCACATATTTGCTTATTTGTTTTTGTCAGAGTTCACTTTAATCCTGCCATTTGTCAGTTTGTATTATTATATTTTTTTATGAGAGCAGATGTGGTTGAACTGTATCAGATTTCAACCATGACACGCCAGCAGTGATTTCAGTTATGGTGTGCAAATGCATTTGTCAAAAGCCATTATGATAAATGTATGTTAGAAAAAAAAGCGATTTTAAACAACAAATGTCTATAACTAAATTAAAACAAGTGCACATGAATACAAGAAAATTGTTTTTGATTTGGCAAAAAATAATGAGTTAGGTGTGAGTTATTTCCATTTTTTTTTTCACATGCCAAAATCAAGCGTTGATAAATAGCAATGGCAATGGCAAAATAATATATTTTTTTTAAACCCTCAACGTATTCTCAAACGGAACTTACTTAAAAATAAAACATACAGATATTTATCAGTGAGGTAAATTGAAAACCTGAGACTCTTGTCATGTCCTATTTGTATGGAAATAATGCAGCCGACCCTGTGCTCTCTGTGTTTTGTTGCGAATGGGGATGGATGCGCCGCATGCTGCATGGCTGTGTCTTGTCAGTGCTGTGCTGTGCTGTGCTGTGCTGTGTTGTGTTGTTCTGCGCTATGTGCTGTGCTGTGCTGATACCGAGCTCTGAGAGCCTAGAGGACTCTATCAGTTCTCCTCCCGCCCGCCCGCCTGCCCGCCGCGCACCGTGTCTCTAATATGCATCTCCGTGTGAAGAGGTGAAAGGGTCACCCTTATTTCCAAACCAACACCCCCACCACACGCTCTTGCTCACTTGCACGCACACACACATACACACTTGCTCAGGCACACACACACACACACACAGTGTCACACACACCACTGCCACGCCACAGCCCTTACCCTTTACCCCTACCCCTTACCCCACCCCACCCTACTAGACAAAATAGCTCCTGTCACTGGCTCATATTAATGCTGTAAGATGACACGCGATTATCCTCAAAGTCAAGTCTCGCCTCCTCCTCCTCCTCCTCCTCCTCCTCCTCCTCCTACTGCTGCTCCGCTATGTTCAGTGTCCCCTGTCACCTCTGCGCAGGTCGGAAGACATGCCTCTGTCCTGGCTCTCTGTTTACTGCACAGTGTCGTCACCTGTTAAGAGTTTAAGCTTATTTGTGTTCTTATTTATGTGTACATTGTATGCAAAAGATGCACAGGCTCTTGTATGGCTCTTGTGTGTGGATGTAATTGCATTTAAGTGTTTTGTTTTCGTTTACGTGTTTGAAAGTTTCAGTGTCTCTGGTGTGTATATTTGGCTGCAGTACCCTTCCATCACACACACACACACACACCCACACATACACACACACACGCACTGACTGTGTGTGCGTGTGGTGTGTGTGATGCGTATGTGTGTGGTGCGTGTGTGTGTCAGTGCGCGTGTGTGTGTGCTGTGTGTGTGTGTGTGTGTGTGTGATGCGTGTGTGTGTGTGGTGTGTGTGTCCGTGTGCGTGCACGGCAAAGGCCCTAATGAGGGCATTGTGATGCTAATGCGGGTGTGAAAAGCACCACTCAGGTTCACCAAATGACTCAGCAATGAAGGACAAATGTCCTGGAAGTTTTTTTGTTTTCCATGTGCTCAGGCAGAGCCCGGGGCAGCCCGAGGAAGTGCTTCAGGGCCCTGGCTGGGGCCTCTGATGTCAGGGGCTGTGATGAGGAAATCAGGATTTTAGCTCAGCCGGCCTTTTGGAATTAAAAAAAAAAAGTAAAAAAAAAAGAAAACAAGGAATTGTTGTGCTGTCTTTGTGGGGGTTTGCTAGTTCTTTTTTATGTTTTTTTGTGAAAGTGTCGAGGTGATGTGTGTATGTGCTGGGTGTGTGTGTGCTCAATCCACCTTGTTCGCTACATTGGAGACGCAGTGACTTGATTTACTCCCACTGGTCACATCTGTCTAGGGCCGGCAGTGGCACGATCGTCACTTTTGTCAATTTGTCACTGGGACAAAGTGTATTTGTATGATGTATGTACATTTACATATAATTGTATTTTTTTATTCCCTTTCAATTCTTTTTTTAAATATATATATTTCTTTATAGATTAAATTAATTTCCTTTTTTTGCCTTGTTTTTACATGACATGGCCTAATTCTATTTTTCCTGCACATTCCTCTTGGTATGTTGACCATGTGTGAAGACACATATGGTAAATAGACTTGACTTGTCAGGACATGAGGGATGTGAACGCGGGGATTTTGCACAATGTGTGTCAGAGTCTGGCCACATATCTCTCCCTCTGGCTCTTTTGTGTACTTAACCATATATTTATCTCTCGTCTGCATGTTATGGCTTTACCTCAGACCTATCACGAAGTGATCTGAGTGATCTGTGACTAAGATGGTATTTTATTTGTTTATTTATTTATTTATTTATTATTAGTGTGGATAATTTGGGTAATTCTACTGACCAGTTAACATAATTTGCTAACAAATACAGTTAGCACCACAACTCCCTTTATGCGGTATACTTATACTCCCTAATTTGCATAAATTGTTTGAAATCTCTGCTGTGATTTGCTTTACATCCACCCCCTATTTTTCTCTGAAAAAAAAAACACAGCTGTTGCGAAATGCCGGTTTCCATTTGAAATGTGCCCCCGCTTTGATGAACCTCAACTTTGATATGTTCGACATCAAATGGAGGGCACAAGGGGGGGGGCAGGGAGTCAGAGGGCATGAGAGAGAGAGAGAGAGAGAGAGAGAGGGAGAGAGAGAGAGAGGGAGAGAGAGAGAGAGAGAGAGAGAGCAGAGGGGTGGGCAAGAGTTTGGTGCACGGACACGGACACAGCAGACAGGGCCGGCCCAAGGAAGGGGTGCTCTACTACTGCTGCAGCTGGATTTGAAAAGTTGGCCATCCGGTTTGGGAGCTGGTTGGGGGGGAGTGTCTGAAGTGTCCAAGTGCATTTGTGTCTGAGCGGAGCGAGCGGCACACAGGGGGCAGAGGGGGGGTACGGCGGGGGGGGGGGGGGGGGGGGGAGGGGGGGGGGGGGGGGGGGGGGGGGGGGGGGGGGGGGGTTGCAAGAGGGGGTTGTGGTGGGGCCGGGGCGCTCAGCTCACGTGGGGCTCCCTCCTCAGACCAGCCATAATCCCCAGGCCCAGTCATCCCTTCAGGGCATGCCTCAGATCTGCCTTCCCTTCCCTTCCCTACCCCTGCTTTGCCTTCTCTCTCTCTCTCTCTCTCTCTCTCTCTCTCTTTCTCTCTCTCTCTCTTGTTTCACCCTTCCCATCGCTCCTCTCTTTTAGTCCTTCTACAGTATATCATTCTCTAGCTTTCTCTCTCTCTCTCTCGCATTCTTCTTTTCCTTTATGTTATTCTTTCATGCTATATCACTTTCTCTCTCTCTCTCTCTCTCTCTCTCTCTCTCTCTCTCGATCCCTCCTTATTCCGTCAGTACATTTAATATGCTTTGTGTTCCTGCCACACTGGAGTCCAACTGCTACCTGCCTCGTCTCCCTCTTACGGCTCTGCCCAAGTCCAACTCAGTCAAGTGCACCTCTGTCTCTGGGACACAGCGCGCAGTGTGTCTGTCTGTGTGTGTGTGTGTGTGTGTGTGTGTGTGTGTGTGTGTGTGTGTGTGTGTGTGTGTCGGTCGGTCGGTCGGTCGGTCGGTCGGTCTGTCTGTGTGTGTGCAGTACTATAAGCAGTGACTGTCTTTCTTGGACTCCTGTGCACCTGGATGCTAATTTAGCACCAAACTGGGTTTAAAATGCACTTAACACTCATTGGCTCCCGTTCTGGACTGTGGCGCGCACAAATACACATACAAACACACACACACACACACACACACACACACACACACACACACACACACACACACACACACACACACACACACACACACACACACACACACACACACACGTCCAGTATATATATAGTGCCTAAATTAACGTCTCTGCTCCAAGTAGGCAGATACATTTTATACCCACACTCGCTTGCACATACCCTTCGAAAAAAGAAAACCTTACACACACACACACACACACACACACACACACACACACACACACACACACACACACACACACACAAGAAAAAAACCTTAATGGTAACACAGACACTCGGCAGCAGGCGCGCAGCCAAAAGAATGTCTTGCTGCATTTTTTTCTCCCCCCCTCTCCCTTCCATTTTTTTCGTTCTTGCTTTGCTGTAGCGGAAATCAGAAAGCCCTTCCCAGAGGTTGAAAGGGGTGGTTGTGTTTTCTCTGGCTCGGGCCCCTCCTGGAAATTTAAAAGTTGACTTGCCAATTAAACAGGCGATTTGCCCCCTCATAGCAGAGCAGAGCAGAGCAGAGCAGAGCAGATGAGCGGGTACAGGCCATTACAGGAGGGCAGGGGATACTGACGCTGTGGAGCCAGAGAGAGAAGAGGGAGCAGAGAGGAGAGGAGAGGAAATGGCTGAGATTTATATCAGAGACTAACAAACTGATTGCTTGTTATTTTGAGAATTTTCAGTATGTTCAGTGTGTGTGTGTGTGTGTGTGCGTGCGTGCGTGTGTGTGTGTGTGTGTGTGTGTGTGTGTGTGTGTGTGTGTGTGTGTGTGTGTGTGTGTGTGTGTGTGTATGTTCATGGAGTGTTTGTGTGTGTGTGTGTGTGTGTATGTGTGTGTGTGTGTGTGTGTGTGTGTGAGTGAGTGTGTGTGTGTTTCTGTCTGTGTGTGTGTTTTTACTATCTAAAGTGTGTATGTTTGCATATGTAGGTAGGTAGGCGTGTGTGTTTGTGCATGTGTGTGTGTGTCTTTGTGTAAAGTGTGTGTGTGTTTTGTATTTATACTGTGTGTCCAGACACTTGAGTGTTTACAGAGCGTGGCGAGCGTCAGAGCAAATAAGAGAGAGGGGGTCGCGCGTGAGTGCGATCCTCTGGGCTGTTTGCTGTGGCGCTCGTAAAAGTGTCTTTGAGCCCGCGGTGTGAAGAGTCACAACAACAGGCCAAGTGCTGCCCCATTTGTCGGGCAGGTGTGTGTGAGGGCGTCATAACACGCTGGCGGTTTTTTTGGAAAAATGTTTTGGTCTTTTATTAGTTTATTTTTGATTGGACAGTGAGAGATGACAGGAAACGAGTGAGGAGAAAGAGATGGGGAAGGTTCGGGAAATGACTCAAACAACGAACTTGGGTCGGTGGCGTAGCGATCCAGCGCCCAGCCGTTAGAGCCACAGTTGGGCCACTAGCTTATTCTTTTTTTAAAGATATTTTCGTTATACTTTAACACCTTTATTATTCAGATAGGACAGTGAGAGAGGAGCAGGAAACAAAGTGTGGAGAGAGAGATGCGGAGGAATCAGGAAATGATCCCAGGTGAGAGTTGAACCTGAGTCCCTGGTGTAATGGCACAGTACCCGGGCCTAGCCCACTGAACAATGGCGTCCCCCACACAGGCTTTTTTTGTGTTTCTGTTGTTTTGAAGATTTTTTTCCCAGAGGTACCAAATTTAGGTGTGTGTGTGTGTGTGTGTGTGTGTGTGTGTGTGTGTGTGTGTGTGTGTGTGTGTGTGTGTGTGTGTGTGTGTGTGAAGCGATATGATTGTGTGGGGTGGGTGGTTGGGTTGTCTTGATGCAGGTTTATGAAGGGTGTGGTGTGAAGTATAACACGCACTGACTGAAACACACACATTAAAGTGCTGAAATTCACATGGTTCTCCCCCACCCCTGAAACACACCCACGTTCTCGTACTGACACACACACGCACACACACACACACACACACACACACACACACACACACACACACACACACACACACACACACACACACACACACACACACACACACACACACACCAACCTATACATGTGCAGTGAAGTGCAAGCAGTGTAATTGAGACATTTCTTTGTGATTAATATGTAATATGTGCATTCCACATGTAATCAATTCGTGAATTCAAATGGCTGGAAAATAAATGTTATTAGAAGTACGGTTTTGCGACATATTTGCTGTCACCACATCTCAAAATAATTTTGGATTAAGGAAACGGCATTGTCATTCATTTTGCTTGTCTTTGACATTTAAAACTCTCAAGTGTTTGTGAGTGTATGCAAGTGTGTCAGTGAGTGTGTGTGTAGTGTAGTGTGTTAACTTAAGTGTTTGCCTTTTCTCGCATGTAAAAAGAAAAGCCATTGATTGGGGCCAGTTTAAGGCTGCCAAACACTATGGATTTTTCTCTTTGGCCTCTAAACTGCTTAATGGATTTGCTTCTCCAAGGTAAACTTGCCCCTGCGGTGCGGTGTGGTGTGGTGAGCGGGCTGCCAATGCATAATTTAAATGGCCCGTCGGGTCGGTCGACTCGGGGCCCAATGCTGTGTGCTGCTGTGCAGCTTGCTGCCGCTGCTGAGAGCATTAAGCTTTAAGCATTAAGCAAGCAATGAAGTCCCTGAATTAAGTCAACCGTCATTGTCTCCTCGGTCCCCTGTGCAAACAAGTTTTAAACAAGACACTTGACCCCCCCTTCCTATGGCAGGGTCCTGCTCTACTCTGCTCTGCTCTGCTCTGCTCTGCTCTACTGTGCTCATTGGTGTGTCTGTTCTCTTCTGTCTATCCCCTCTTGTCCTCTCTTGTCTTCTCTTGTCTTCTCTCTCTCTCTCTCTCTCGCTCTCTCTCTCCCTCTCTCTCTCTCTCTCTCTCTCTCTCTCTCTCTCTCTCTCTCTCTCTCTCTCTCTCTCTCTCTCTCTCT
>NC_085865.1:34989192-34991692 GCF_034702125.1 Engraulis encrasicolus | reverse complement strand
AGGGCCTTGTTGAAGAAACTACTTTGTGAAATTGTAGTCATATTTAATGTTCAGATCAATTGATTCATTCATAACATGTGGGGTACAAAGTTAGCCAAGTCTTGTCTTGAGATTGCATGTGTGCATAATTGAGAGCTAGTAATTAGGGCTGCACGATATTAGAAAAATATGCGATACACGATAACATGACTGTATACTGCGATATCGATATTACTTGCGATATTTAATATATACATATTTTCCCCTCTCTACTTGCCATTCTACACTTTATTATGTATAAAACAACTGAGAGCAATGTTTTACTGCCAACATTATTTCTTGTTAGGAAAAAACATGGCTAATATACAGCATCAACTTAAAATGTCACATTTATAAATGCATATTTTAGCCTTCTCACCAAATTTCCTGTTAAAAAACTGTTAAAAACTTAATTTAAAAAAAAAATAATTAAAAACTGTTAGCGATACGTGCACAACTTTTGCGATACGTGTATTGCAAGCCGTGATATCGCGATATCGATACATTTTCGATATATCGTGCAGCCCTACTAGTGATAGCAAAGAGGATCCTCTCTTACATGTTCTCCTGCTCTGGACACCTGTTCATAGTGACAGTTAGCATCTTCATCATAACCCACTCAAGGCACATTTTATACATAATGGCAGTTCAAGGTGCATAGAATGCATGCCGTTCCTTAATTCCAGTTCAGGCCGTGTTTACATTATGTTTTTAAAGCGGAATTAAGCTTTATTCAGAATTGAAGTGAGTTAATTTGGAATTAAAATCGTCATGTAGGGATTGAAAAGTTAGCTACCATAGTACTGCACTACTATGACATAACACACGTGCTGTGTTCCATTACCCGTACTTAACGCCCTTTCCGCACTGTGTTTGGGTACGCAGGGCGTTCCATTTCTAATCGCGAGGGTAAAGTGTACTGTAAATTACCCGGATAACGCCCCCAAAACGGCCATTTTTCGAAGTGTGGTGTTACTGTACACTTTTCGCACTCAACGGCCGCCATGTTTGTGACGTAGTTGAGTGTCAGATCTGTCAAACGGTTGAATCTCTGTGATAACAGCATAGTTTTGATTCCAAAGACAATCGCCATGTGTATTAGAGGCAGGGGTAACTTTAAAAAGTGTTAGCATAAGGAACAGTTTCTTCCGTGTTGAATTGCATATTGGCGGTTGGTAAACTCGGATGTCACGCGACCAACCGTCATTTCCGTTAAGTGTATCAGACAGAACGGGAATCGGAATGTACTCGCCTCGTGAATTGCGGAGGGTGGAAAGGGTACTTCACTGCACTCAAACAAGGTACACAGTACAGAGGGTGAATAATGGAACACAGCTAGGGCCTTTAGTAATGCAGTACGTACGACTTGGTCATTGCCATTTTGATAACAGCCAATGTATAACGCTGTGTCTTAACGGGCTTACACAAATAAAAGCAAGGAATAGTGTTTAAAATCACAAGAGGATAGATAAGGGATCAAAGAGAAACGAGACAAGGGTCTGTAAAATTAATAAAAAGCAAAAGTAGATTCGAATACCCCAGTCTCAGGTGCTGTTTCCACGTAGCAGGATATTTTTTTAGCAGGGTTTTTTAGATGCGTCCCAGCATCTCTATAAGAGGGTCTGTCTGTCCGTCCGTCCGTCCGTCCGTCCGTCCGTCTGAAACGCAATTGTGTCTGAAACGCATTCCTTCAATTGTTCCTTCATGTGGCCACAAGGCGGCAGACTTGCCATTTTGGACCGGAGCGAATGCGTGCAAGCATACCCTTTCTAACCGGATGCTAACGTTGGCGAAAAGTAGCCTAGCCACAGGCTAACTGACAAACGTGAGGCCAACAACTCAGCCGATCGTGATGTACGCCACAAATAGACCAATCGACCTCATATTTAGAAACTACAATGTTGATTTCTGCCTTCGATTTTCATCAGTTAAGAAATCTAGCGTCGGATTAACACATTATTAAGGTAGTAAAGCGAGTTGTCGCCATGTTTGTTTTCCAGAATCGGGTAGAGAGCTCACGTGCAGCATTCTGGGTAATTGAGTTTCACTGCTTTGTGCCTTGACGGTGAAGCTGGTATTGAAAANAAAGTCCATAACGTGAGGCCAACAACTCAGCCCGATCGTGATGTACGCCACAAATAGACCAATCGACCTCATATTTAGAAACTACAATGTTGATTTCTGCCTTCGATTTTCATCAGTTAAGAAATCTAGCGTCGGATTAACACATTATTAAGGTAGTAAAGCGAGTTGCCGCCATGTTTGTTTTCCAGAATCGGGTAGAGAGCTCACGTGCAGCATTCTGGGTAATTGAGTTTCACTCATTGAGAGGTAAATAGAAGGTTTCACTGCTTTGTGCCTTGACGGTGAAGCTGGTATTGAAAAAAAGTCCATAAGCGCATGATTCACCCAAACGGTTTTATTTATTTATTTATTATTTGTCGATGTTTAGATTCTTTCCCACATGCACATACTGCTGAAA
>NC_085865.1:34981692-34984192 GCF_034702125.1 Engraulis encrasicolus | reverse complement strand
ATGCACACACGCACAATGCAAACACACACACACACACACACACACACACACACACACACACACACACACACACACACACACACACACACACACACACACACACACACACACACACACACACACACACACACACACACACACACACACACACACACACACCCTGCTGTCTGGCAGCTGACTGGGGTTCGACACGCCAAAGCACCAGGCAGACATGCCTGTGGATGGGCCGCAAGCCTCCTCCATTTCCCCTCTCTCTCTCTCTACGTCAGTCAGGATGCCAGCCAGCTTATTTCCACTCTCTCTTTCCCTACCACTGTTGCTCCCTCTCTCTCTCCTTCTCTCTGTCCGTCTCTCTTCTCTTCTCTCCATCTCTCTTCTCTCTTCTCTCCCTCTCTACCACTGTTACTCCCTCTCTCTCTCCTTCTCTCTGTCCACCCTTTTCTCTTCTCTCCTTCTCTCTTCTCTCTTCTCTCCCTCTCTACCACTGTTACTCCCTCTCTTTCTCTTTCTCTCTTTCTCTCCATCTCTGTTCTCTTCTCTCCATCTCTCTTCTCTCTTCTCTCCCTCTCTACCACTGTTACTCCCTCTCTTTTTCCTTCTCTCTTTCTCTCCATCTCTGTTCTCTCTACCTCTGTTGCTCCGTCCATCGCCTCTGCTCTCGGATCTCTTCTTTCCTCCTCATGAATCTTCATCATCGTTTCAATGCTGGGGCCTGACAGCAGCCTCTAAATATGATGTTTTCATTCTGATCAGAAACAGCTATCCCACACAGCTCTTGCCAGTCTCTCTCCTTCTCTCTCTCCCCCTTCCATTCCCTTATCTCACTCTCCACTTATCTCTCTCTCTCTCTCTCTCACTCTCCACCTCTCTATCCAACTCTCTCTCTCTCTCTCTCTCTCTCTCTCTCTCTCTCTCTCTCTCCCCCTCTCTCTCCAACTATCTCTCTCTCTCTCTCTCTCTCTCTCTCTCTCTCTCCCTTTCTGTCTGTCTCCCTCTCCACCTCTTTCTCCATTTCTTTTTTGTCTTTGTTTGTCTTACTCTCTCTCTCTCTCTCTCTCTCTCTCTCTCTCTCTCTCTCTCTCTCTCTCTCTCTCTCTCTCTCTCTCTCTCTCTCTCTCTCTCTCTCTCCTGGTGAAGCAGTAGGGCAGCAGTAGGGCTATAAATGACCTGATGACAACCGGAGTAGGGGAAATGAAAACACCAGGCCAGCACAGAGCAGCGTAGCTCAGGGAAGTTTCAGTGTGATTCCACTGCCTTCCGGATAGCAGAGATGCCAAGGGTGATGTTTGACCCCCCCTCCCTCTCTTCTCTTCTCCTCTGCTCTCGTCTCCTCTCCTCTCCTCTCCTACCTTCTCCTCTCCCCTCTTACCATTCTCCTTCCATTGATGCCTTTTCGTTTTTTTCATTTTTTTCTCTGTTTCCTTCGTCGTCGTACCCCTCCTCCGTCCATTTTCCTTTTCTTTGGTTGCTCTCGGGGTACGAAACTTCTGGATAACGTCAACTTGTTTCTCTTTTTTGTTTTTCTTTCGAAAGGAAATCATTCCACAGCCTCCCTCTCTTGCTCTCTTGCTCTCTCTCTGTCCCCCTCAGTCTATCCATCCCAAATCAGAATTCCTTTATCTAACCTTTTCCCCTCTTCACTTCCTCTCTCCTCCTCCATTCCTCCATTCCTGCCTGCTCTGCTCTCTCCATCATTTCACATCAATCTCTCTATGGCCTCTATCTCTCTCTCTCTCTCTCTCTCTCTCTCTCTCTCTCTCGCTAGAATGTGAGTGAGTGAGCGGCTGCAATGGCAAGGGCGGCGTGCCTCGGAGCAGTGCAGGCTGGGATGACTTCATCTGCACCAATTTCCCTGCCTGCCTGTAATAAGCTTTAAATGGCGAGGGCCACTGGGCCCCGCGGGGCCGGCCCGAGAATTAATCAGAGCCAATAAAGCCATGCGGAGGGGGTGGAGGGGGCAGAGGGGAAGGAGGGAGGGGGAGGGAGAGGGAGAGGGGCCCCAGTCTTTAAGTAAACATTATGACTTGTTGAGGTGAGGGGGGATAAGGGGCTTTTTGGTTGGCTTGGGTTGGGTTGGTGGGGTGTGTGTGTGTGTGTGGGTGGAGGGTAGTGTGTGTGTGTGTGTGTGTGTGTGTGTGTGTGTGTGTGTGTGTGTGTGTGTGTGTGTGTGTGTGTGTGTGTGTGTGTGTGTGTGTGTGTGTGTGTGTGCACGTGCATGTGTGTGTGTGTATGTGTATGAGGAGTGGTGTGTGGTTTGAGGGTAGAATACAGCTGTGTGTGTGTGTGTGTGTGTGTGTGCGTGTGTGTGTGTGTGTGTGTGTGTGTGTGTGTGTGTGTGTGTGTGTGTGTGTGTGTGTGTGTGTGTGTGTGTGTGTCTGTGTGTGTGTGTGTGTGTGTGTGTGTGTATGCGTGCCTGTGTGTGTGTGTGTGTGTGTGTGTGTTAATGCATGGTGATGAATGGTGCTGGAGTGCGGGGAAAGGCTCATATGCTTATCCTACA
>NC_085865.1:34976692-34979192 GCF_034702125.1 Engraulis encrasicolus | reverse complement strand
CGGGGGGGGGAAGAGGGTAACTGCACCGTGAACTGAGAACCGAGAACCGAGCAGTGAGCACCCGAGGCCTGTCTTTATTTTCACACTCGTGCGCTTAAAGCTTAGTAGTGCATACGCATGCAGGTGGAATGCAGACCTGTGCATGTTCTGTCTCCGCGCTGATTTCTCAAAAGATATTTATAGCATGTCATTAGTTCTTGTTTGTCAGATTTTTTTTAGTATGAATGCAAGATTTTTTTGAAGAGAGTAGACTCTTTTGTCCCAATGTGTTGTGCTATAGCCTACCGAGACAGGCAGACAAATGGAGGGAAGTAAGTAATGTTAACAAATGTTAACATTCTTTAAGAACTTCATAGCACTCCGAAGATTTATGAGGCTTAGTGCTTTTAATTGGAGAGGGAATCTGCAAAACAACAACATGCTGAACAGCTAAATGTGCATTTCTGTCCATCTGCACTGTCGTGCTTTATTTAGTCAAGGGAAATGTACTGAGTGCTTTATTTTTCTTTTCCTTCTACTTAATAATTGTGAAAAAAATTCAGTTAAAGAAGAACTATAGAAATGACTTTGTTTTCCCCTAACCCACTTCCAACGATTGTCGTCGGAAGATTAGCGCAACTACTTTAGCAATACACTTACAAGCTAAATGTGCACTTTTGTCCATCCACACTATTGTTCTTTATGTGGTCCAGAGAGACGCAGTCCAGAATGTAGGCCTAGTTTCGTTTAACATCTTCCTAGCAATTGTGAAAAAGTTGAATTGAAGAACAACTTAAGACATTTTTTTCTCAGAGGGTCTTCCTCGTAAGATTAGCACAATTCTTAAGCAGCAGGCTAATCAGCTAAATGTGCATTTCTGTCCATCTGGACACTATTGTGCTTTAGTTAGTCAAGGGAAATACACAGAGCATTTCCTTATTCTTTCTCCTTCTTAACAGTTGTTCAAAAAAAGTTCAATTGAAGAACAACCAATGCTTTTGCTTTTTCCTAACCCATTTTCCGAGAGTCTTCCTTTTAAGATTAGCTCAACCGCGTCTTAAACAGCCCAGCTGAACAGCTAAATGTGCACCTCTGTCCAGTTTAGTCAAGGGGAATGCATTTTCTCTGTTTTTTTTCTTCCTCATAACAATTGTGAAAAAGTTCAATTGAAGAACAACCATAGAAACGTGCTTTCCCTTTCACCCCTCAAACCATCTTACGAGCGTCTTCTGTGTAAAAGATTAGCAGCGCCGCCGCATCTTAAACACCAACAATAACCCCAAGAAGCACAACAAGAAGCTAAACAAACTAAAACTAAATGAAATCGCTAATAAGCAGAAGAGCCGGGGCACCGGGGGAGAGGTTGTTGCCATTGTGTGCCGCGCATCACGCGGCGCCTTATCTGGCCACTAGCGCTGCGCAGCTGTGGATGCATGTAAGTGGCCAGATTACATCGTCACGTTGTTTTGTCACCCAGGAACGACCAACAACAACAACAACAACAGCAGCCGGGTTTCGCTGTGTTTGCTGTCCCATGATGGCCCCCCCCCCCCCCCCCCCACACACACACACACACACATACACACGCACACACTCCTCCTTCCATCTCCCAGTTCTCTCATCCCCTCCTTTTTAAGGGATCTTAAAGGGGGAAGGTCTTGAGACACTGGTACGTGTGAAAGAGCGACAGAGGGAGCGAGGAACAGGATAATCTTATTAGTGGAGTGCCGAGCACCAGCGCAAAAAAAAGGGCCGCATGGGAGAGAGGCTCTCAACGTCCTTGAAACAATCCCTCAACAACAGCCATAGTGTAGTGCTCCCGCACACACACACACACACACACACACACACACACACACACACACACACACACACACACACACACACACACACACACACACACACACACACACACACAATCCTGCCACTTCCCATTCTATTCTAAATGTGCATACGTCTGTGATGCATTACCCGCACCACCCCCCCAAAAAAAACAAGCACCAATTTTCTCTCTCTTTCTCTCTCGCCACCGTTTTGTTACTCTCCTCCCTCCTTAACGCCCTCCATCCCTCCATCCCTCCCTCCCTCCCTGCTAAAGCCAGCATCCTGGAGACGGCAGGCATCGGGGACCGCTTCAAAGCCTCAGGAACAAAGAGAGAGCCGGGGCGAAGTCAAGGGGGCCTCGGAGTGAGAGGCGAGGAGAGGCGAGGCGAGGAGAGGAGAGGAGAGGAGAGGAGAGGTGTGGAGAAGCGAGGGGAGCACCCAGCTTACACTGGCATTATCAGTCACCTGAGAGCTAAGACATTGGCAAACATGCATCGCAATTGAGAAGAGCTATTAAAGAGGGGGAGCCGCGTGGCTGCGTGGAGGGGTGGGGTGGGATAGGGGACGGGGGATGGAGTGTGTGTGTGTGTGTGTGTGTGTTTGTATCTGGGTGAGTGATTGTGCTTCACCGTGGCACCAGGATTGTGTGTGTGTGTGTGTGTGTGTGTGTGTGTGTGTGTGTGTGTGTGTGTGTGTG
>NC_085865.1:34964192-34966692 GCF_034702125.1 Engraulis encrasicolus | reverse complement strand
ACATAACCACAACGCAGCACGCGAAACAAGAGCTGAAACTCGTTTGTTGAAAACAGAGCTGAGCTGAACACAGGATAAGGATCATCAACAGTGCAACAGGCCATGCAAGGCCAGGTCAGGGCAGATGTATACTGTTAGTAGTATATGTTTACATTATGTTTAAATGCAGCAGGGACCGCGGAGGAACATGTGGAACATTAGTCACACAGCCAATCGTCCCCCAGCCTCCCGTGGGGACTCACATGTGAGAGAGTGACCCGCCGCTAAGACACGCCAAGGCCAGGCCCATATGACGAGGAGGTCAGATTCCCATCGGCAACGCTTGAGCAAGACCAGAGTAAGATCATGGAGGAGGAGAGGAGAGGAGTGAGTAGAGGAGAGGAGAGGAGTGAGGAGAGGAGTGGAGAGGAGAGGAGAGGAGTGAAGACAGGAGAGGAGAGGATAGGAGAGGATAGGAGAATAGTAAAGTAGACCAGAACAGAGGAGCAGAGAGGATAGGAGAGGAGAGGAGAGCAGAGGAGAGGAGAGGAGAGGATTGGAGAGGAGATGAGAGGAGAGGAGATGAGAGCTGAGAAGAGGGGAAGGGGGGGGAGTAGAGCAGAGTAGACCAGCGTAGAGCGGAGCAGAGGGGAGGAGATGAGAGAGGGGGGCAGAGCAGCATGGGGACCAGCACAGCCCAAGCAGAGCCGTGTTGTGTTCTTAATCATCTCCATGGGGTCGTGGTTCTCGCGGAGACACAACATTCATCGCTGATGATGGGCCCTGATCAGATCCAAATGACTCCAGCAAGCCAGCCAGCCATCAGCAAATCCTTCTGAGCCTCCACCATACTTGCACACTCACTCAGGGCCTCGTCGTATACTCGGGAGACATTCTCTTTCTCTCTCTTTCTCTCTCTGTTCTCTCTATCTCTCACTGCCTCTCTTTCTCTGTTTCTCATTGCTGTTCTCTCTCTTTCTCTCTCTCTCTCTCTCTCTCTCTCTCTCTCTCTCTCTCTCTCTCTCTCTCGCTCTCTCTCTCTCTCTCTCTCTCTCTCCCTCTCCCTCCCTCTCTCCACAGCCACATCTACAGCTGCTCGAAATAAATAATGAACCATTTTAGCGTTTTACAGCGACTCGAGCAAGAAAGCAAGTTCAAGCTGGAGCGGTGTCTGCTTTCAGGGCTGTCCAAACGAATGGATGGGATGGCGGTCAGCCGGCCAGTCAGCCAGTCAGTGTAGTGTGTCTGTGAGAGAGGAGAGCATGGAGGTGTTTGAATACACCCGCTGGGCTGGCAGGCTCAGCCCGATACATATATTTTTTAAAATCTTAACGTTTTTATTGGATAGGACAGTGTGAGAGAGTGGAAGGAAGGTGTTGGGGGGAGAGAGAGATGGGGTACGATCAGGAAATTACCTCGGGTGGGAATTGAACACGACCCGGGTCCCTGGATTTATGGTACGGATCCTTAGCCCACCGAGCCACGATGCCCCCAGCCTTTTGGTTGTTTGGTATTTGGTGCAGGAGTAGGCGGCGTGGAGGAATTTGAGAATAATTGCCGAGTGCATGATGATGATGATGATGATTGGCATAGTAATGATGATGGCTGGCTGCACACTTTAGGCAGTCAAGGCTGAAGGATAATGCTTCACTAGGGTGCTCTAGAGTTACACGCGTGTGTGTGTGTTTTGCGTGTTTGTGTTGTTTTTGTGTGCGCACAAGTGTTTGTGTGTGTGTGTGTGTGTGTGTGTGTGTGTGTGTGTGTGTGTGTGTGTGTGTGTGTGTGTGTGTGTGTGTGTGTGTGTGTGTCTGTGTGTGTCTGTGTGTGTGTGTGTGTGTGTGTGTGTGTTTTGCGTGTGCCAGTGTATGTGTGTGTGTGTGTGTGTGTGTGTGTGTAGTATGTGACAGAGAGACAGAGTGAGGTAGAGAGAAAGAGAAAGTAGGAGAAAGAAACAGCTATAAATGTGCATTATACAGCATACCTCTGTGCATTATACAGTAAACCTCTGTCCCTTAATTTGCATCAAAGTTTTAGTGTGTGAGTCTCGAGGTAGAGCTTAAGTGTGCGTGTGTTTGTGTGAGAGAAATGTATGCACTTGAAGAGTTCAGATGCAAAACCCCCTAACTCCATTTCTGAAGACCTGCACTTCTATATTTTTAGAGAACCCCGTTATTGGTTTGGTTTACATTTATGTACTTGATTATACATATAAATAGTTATATTACATAAATAAAATTAAAAATGTGCAATTTTGATAGCTTTATGTTAAATAAAAATAAATTAAGATTATTTTTTGAAAAGGCACTTAGGGGGGTTTGCATCTGAACTCTTCACTTATTTTTTCATTTGTAGAGAGAGTCATGATGTCCCTGTGCATGAGTGGGTGTGTTGTGCATTTATCCCCCTGATGCATTTTGGGAGCTCCCTGGCTTGGTTGCAAACTCCCAGATGGTTGATGCCATTTCATTAATTAGAAGGTGTGTGTGTGTGTGTGTGTGTGTGTGTGTGTGTGTGTGTGTGT
>NC_085865.1:34956692-34959192 GCF_034702125.1 Engraulis encrasicolus | reverse complement strand
GTGTAGTAGAGAGAGGAAGCAGCGCGCCTTTCATTCACATCTGTCCGCTTTTTTTCTGCTTTTGGGTATGGTAAAAAAAGAAAGGCTTGCCAATGCTCAACTAATAAGGAAGGAGAGGAGAGGAGTGGAAAACAGAAGAGAAGAGAGGAGAGGTTATGACAGGATCCTGGATAGGACGTTTAAGACATAAGCAGCTGGGAGGTTTACTTTGAGAGAGAGAGAGAGAGAGAGAGAGAGAGAGAGAGAGAGAGAGAGAGAGAGAGAGAGAGAGAGAGAGAGAGAAAGAAAGGAAAACAGATTGTGTACTTGCGTTGTGTTTTGTAGATGAGGAGGTCAGGAGAGGTGTGAGGATAGAGAGCATGCAACCGCTCAACAACGCTGCCGTACGAAAGGCCACCTGTTTTTCTTTTCTTCTCTTTTTTTTCCAAGGCAGGCATTTAAATGATCAACACAGAGGCAGTGGAAATGGAGGTAAGGGAGGAATGTCATCTGACAGAAATAAAGTTCCCCTGTTAGCAGCACGCGGCTGGGAAAGTCATTTTCAGATACGCGGCTGCGGCGGCGGCAGTGGCGGCAGCACGGCCGGTCCCATCTTTGTGGCGGGACAGATAAGGATTCATTTCAGAAACGGATAGCAGACACTTCCCTCCGCTCGCTGGCGCTGGCGAGCCCCCTCCATTCTGCGACACCTGCGATAACAGCTTGCGCACCCTAATTGAAAATGGCCTTCAAAATGGATTTTCACTTTTCTTCCTCCACCTTTTTCTCTCCTCTCCTCTCCTCCTTCTTATTCTCCTTCCCCTCCCTTCTCTCCATCTCTTCTCTTCCTGAACACTCTTTACCACATCTATGTGTTTTCTCAAGCCCCGGGCCGCCACCCTTGCCTCAACACGCACACATGCATGCAGGCACGCACGCACGCGCAAGCAAGCACACCTTTTGAATCTGAAGTCCCACTGTCTTCTTTTGCACTCTGTTGTCACTTTGAGGGAACACTATGGGCCAGAAAGAGAAGGGGAAGAGTGGAAAGGAGAGAAGAGTAAGAACAGAAGAGGAAAGAAGACACATCAGGAGAAGAAAAGAGATCAGAGGAGAAGAAAGAAAAGAGGAAAAGAGTGGAAGAAAATAGAGAGGGGATGGGGTAGGTGTAAGGGAGAAGGATGGAGACAGGAGTGGAGACAAGAGGAAAAGAAGAGAGGACTGGAGGCGGAAGGAAGACATGAGAGGAGAGAAAAGAAAAGAAAAGAAGAGAAGAGAAGAGAAGAGAAGAGAAGAGAAGAGAAGAGAAGAGAAGAGAAGAGATGAGGAATAGAGAAGAGCGGAGGAGAGAGGAGGGTAAATCGCAGGGGGAAGAGAGAAGAAATGTGAGGAGTTGAGGGGAGAGGAGAGTAGGTGAGGAGAGGAAGAGAGGAGAAGGGAAAAGAGAGGAGGATGGGAGGAGGAGAGGATGGGAGAGGTGGGTAAATGGGGTGGTAGAGAGGAGATGAGTGGAAAAGAGAGGAGAGGAGAGAGGGAGTGTAGAGGAATAGAAGAGGAAAGGAGAGGTAGAAAGAAGTGGAAATTATGGGAGAAGAGGGGTTGGTAAACGGCGAGGAGAAGAGCAGAGGGAGAAGAGAGGAGAGGTTGGGATAGGAGGGGTTGGTAAGCAGTGAGGGGAAACAGGAGGAGAGGGAGAGGAGAGAGGAGAGCAAAGAGGAGAGGAGAGGAAGAGAGGAGAGGAGAGGATGGGAGGAGAGGGTTGGGGAGGTGTGGGTAAACGGCGAGCGGCGCCGGGGGAAATGGAGTGTGGGCAGCGGGTCATCCCTCAGAGCGCTGTCAGGCCCGTGACAGCCCTGCGATCAGTCTTATTAATGAAAGCATTGATCACCTGATGGGGCTCATAATCAACTGTTTCTACACTGCGCTCCACTACGCTCCACTCCACTCCACTCAACTCCACCCCACCCATCCCCACTCACACAGAAGTGCACACAAACACACACACATAGACACTCACACACACACACACATGCTGCCTCATAAGCATGTACCCACACACGCACCACGCACACACAGACACACGCACACAAACACACACGCACACGCACACAAACGCACACACACACACACACACACACACACACACACACACACACACACACACACACACACACACACACACATGCTGCTTCATAAGCATGTACCCACACGCACCACGCACACACAGACACACGCACGCAAACACACACGCACACACACCACCCTCCATTCATCCACCCAACGCATACAACACATTGCGTTCGGTTTCTATCTATCTTTTTCTTCGAGCTCTTCAGAGATTTGTTTCTTTCTTTCGCCCTTTGGATTTATATCTCTCCTGCTCTTTTTCTGTTAAACATATTTCTATTCGTTTCCCTTTTTACTTTTCTTTTTCTTTCTTTCTTTCTTTCTTTCTTTCTTTCTTTCTTTCTTTCTTTCTTTCTTTCTTTCTTTCTTTCTTGTGGTAATGTAATAAAAAAGA
>NC_085865.1:34941692-34951692 GCF_034702125.1 Engraulis encrasicolus | reverse complement strand
GCCCCCACTTCTCCTCCTCCCTTCCTACTCTCTCTCTCTTTCTCTTTCTCTTTCTCTCTCTCTCTCTCTCTCTCTCTCTCTCTCTCTCTCTCTCTCTCTCTCTCTCTCTCTCTCTCTCTCTCCAATTTACTTGCTCATTCTCACATCCCCTCAATCTCTCCTCCTCTCCCCTCACCACCTCCGCTCTGTTCTTCCCCTCTTTCTAACTTCCTCATTTCCTCAGTTTTTTTTTTGCCTCACTCCATTTTTCTACTTCATCATTGCTTTGTTGCCTCCATTGTCTTGCTTCCCCATCACTACATCTTGACATTGCCTATTTCGGACTCCCTCTTGTACCGCTAAACAGGGCTTTGGTGTGCAGTGTAAAAACACTGTCCGTTATCGACAGATCTGACGGTCCAAGCCGATGTCTGCCAATTTTTGCCGCCCGCCACCCACCCCTACTCATCTTACTGTTCTCCACCAACACACACGTACACGCATGCACACACACACACACACACACACACACACACACACACACACACACACACACACACACACACACACACACACACACACACACACACACACACACACACACACACACACACACACACACACACACACAAACACACACGCAAGGCCATAGAGGGAGTTTCAGGTCGGGCCAATCCATTTGTTGTCTTTATCAAGACGCGGATATTATGGGATTGAGCAACCGCAAAACCCCCGCCACTGGACGTGTGGTCAAACCGCAGGCGGATCGATTTCCAGAAAAATAAGGGGGCATCGGGGGCTCCAATTGAACTCAGATGTGTGTTCGGAGAAGCGTGGGCCGGGGGTTAGGAATGTTCCTGCGGGGAACATACTGTGTACACTCTCATGCTTACATACATTGAGGCCGGAGCTGAGGAGGCAGCACAGTGCTCTGAACTCTGGCAAACCTCTGCAGTGATTGTGAGCTCTTGTCAGAGGGAGAGAGAGAGAGAAGTAGGGACGGAGATGGATATACTGTAGAAGGAAAGACATATAGATAAAGAGAAGGGGATATAATGTAAAGAGAAAGATAGGGGGATCTATTAGGAGAGAGAGAGAGAGAGAGAGAGAGAGAGAGAGAGAGAGAGAGAGAGAGAGAGAGAGAGAGAGAGAGAGAGAGAGAGAGAGAGAATGCCATAGAGGCACTCTGAGGCAGAACAAGCAAAGGGACAAGCAGAAAAACAAAAAGGGAGGGAGGGAGGGAGGAGGAGAGGGCGGCTCCTTGGAAAAGCAAGACCGCTGTTGTTTCTTTACGTCTTTCAGCAGTCTGTTATTTATTTGCTTATTCATCGCCTGCTGTTTTATTTTGCTCGTAAAGGAAATCGCAAAGGCCTGTTATTCTCTAATCAACTTTGACTGCTCCAATCCCAGACAACTTTGTCTTTGTCTGCCAACTTGGCAGCGGTGCATGGCCAGCATCACAGACCCCCCCTTTCCCCTTTCCCCTTTCCTCTTTTTCCCCTTTTTTAGTGAAGTTGAAGAAGGGCCTTCTTTTGTGAAGCCTCTTGCTCTTTCTCTCTCTCTCTAAATCTCTCTGTATCGCTCTGTATCTAACTCTCTCTGAATCCCCCCCCCCCTCTCTCTCTTCTCCCCTCTCTCTCTCTCTCTCTCTCTCTGCGGTCCTTCAGACAGCCGGTGATGAAACAGACTCTCCTCTTGCTTGTCTGCTCTCTGTCTGTGGGACTCACCTGGGGCTTAGATCCTAATGATGCCCTGACTTCCTCAGAGTGACAGCCGTGAGTCAGAGAGAAGAGCAGAAGAGAGAGCAGAGGGAAGAGGGAGTGTACTGTATATGTATATGTGTCTGAAAGAGAGAGAGAGAGAGAGAGAGAGAGAGAGAGAGAGAGAGAGAGAGAGAGAGAGAGAGATAGAGAGCTGGAGAAAAGGAAAAAAAGTGAAATAGAGGTAGAAGGAAAAGCAGTGAGGGAGTGAGTTAAAAGGAGAGAGAGGAGGGGGTGAAAGGGGGGAGATGAAGAGAGAGGGTGAAAGGGAGAGAAAGAGTGAGAGGATGAGAGAGAGAGAGAGAGAGAGAGAGAGAGAGAGATAGATAGAGAAAGCAGGAGAGAGCATGAGAGAGCAGTATCAATGCTTCAGGATGATAATGCATCTCTGTAACGCAGCACTACTACTCTTGGCAGAAAAAGTTCCAAAGACAAACATGCACGCACACATGCACGCACACACACTCGCACACACGCTCGTGCACACGCTCGCACACTTTCTTTCTCTTTCACTCACATTTCACTCACAGCACATGCATGCACTCATTCACACATGCAAAAACACACAGACACCCACACATTTCTGCATAGACAGAAACACACCCATGCACACACATGTACAGTACATAAGCTTTCTCTGTATATTTTTTACACACACGCGCAAGTGCACACACACACACGCACATGCGCGCGGGCACACACATTCACACACACACACACACACACACACACACACACACACACACACACACACACACACACACACACACACACACACACACACACACACACACACACACACGCACACACACACACACACACACACACACACACACACACACACATACACGCACATACACGCACGCACACAGACACACACACACTCACACGCACAAAAACTGATGGACTCCAGTCGCCGAATGGGCCTCTCCCCTTATTAACAATTTGGCGACCCCATGACTGGGTTTTGGGGCTGCTGGGAGACAGACTGCATTACGTCTGCCGCCTCATCAATGCGGCCTTTGTTTCTCCTTGGCCCTCTGTCAACTCTGCATGGGTCCCCTGCACTGAGATGGAGAGGGGGGGGGGGGGTGGTTGGAGAGAGGGAGTGTGAGAGAGAGAGAGGGGTGGAGAGACAGAGAGAAAGAGAGAGAGAGGTAGAGAGAGAAAGGTGGGGTGGATGAAGAGAGAGAGAGAGAGAGAGAGAGAGAGCGAGAGAGAGAGGGGTGGAGAGACGAGAGAAAGAGAGAGAGAGGTGGAGAGAGAGATAGAGAGGGAAGAGGTGAGGTGACACAGCTATGGAGAAATGGGGGATAATGTATGAAGGAAAAGCATGGAATAAAAAAAAAACAAGAAAATAAATTGACAAGTTGATGCTTTGCAAAAATTGTCATGTTCACCTTGATGTGATTAGAGTTAACTTTGAAACCTTGCCTAAAAGGTTTACATTGATCACAAAGAGTGCAGCTGTTTAACTTCAGACTGAGATTGACTTCAATTATATACCATACACTGTATGTCTGTGAGACTGTGTGTGTTTGAAAGATTGGGAGAAGTGCAGCGTGGGGAACATCGATGTGGCTCTGCATTCTTGGGGTGTAATGGCTGATGTGCAGAGGTGTACGGAACAGAGCAGAAGTAGACGTAGCCCTCATTAGTGACCCTTTAGTTACAGTGGAATAACTGGTGTAACAACAATACAATATCATGTATGAGTACTTGTGTTAGTATTTCTACTGCTATTTTACACATCTTTGCTGATTTGACACACCTACTTTATTAAGTTCTGCTGCTTGGAATAGGAAATGACTTGTGAAAAAGATGAACCCTGCGGGAAAATGAAATGAGACTACCTATCCGTCCACCTATCTATCTTAGTATTGATCGGGTCGATGCGATTATCCCCATGCATTACTGGGACGAGGCAGCATTGTCTTCAACATGAAGCCCCATTACCGCACCCTCATTTGTACCTGCTCTGTTACTGCAAGAAGAAGAAGAAGAAGTGAAGATTTTTGTGTATTGCTGGTAGTCCTATATCTTTGAACGACAGTAAAGAACAGCCCAAGACAGTCTATGTCGAAGAGGAAGAAGAAGAGGAAGAAGAAGAAGAAGAAGAAGAAGAAGAAGAAGAACAAAGAGAGAGAGAACGAAAAACCTATACATGCACTCAATAAAAGACCAGTGTGTGT
The DNA here is from genome assembly GCF_034702125.1 of Engraulis encrasicolus. Taxonomy (NCBI): domain Eukaryota; kingdom Metazoa; phylum Chordata; class Actinopteri; order Clupeiformes; family Engraulidae; genus Engraulis; species Engraulis encrasicolus. The sequence goes on along the minus strand of NC_085865.1, from coordinate 34,947,761 downwards.
GTGCAAGACCTCTGGGGGACAGTGCAGTGCAGTTTGTGGAATTAATGAAAATGTAAAGCACTGATTAGAGATGATGGGGGACTTAACGGGCGGAACCAGGGATGGTTTTACCAATTGGCAGACCAGGCCATTACCTTGGGCCACACCAAATCGGTCCTCTGTAAGGGCCCTGCCAAAGTCATGAAAGTCATGAAAATAATTCAAGAGGGCCATGTTTCTATATGTCGCCTAGGGCCCCCAAACGGGTACAGCCGCTTTATAGTTGGAATGTTGGGGAATGACAGAAGGGATTCCACTGGCCAGGAGTGACAGGGGAGGTCACGGAGGAGTAGATCTCATTACTGCAGGAGAGGACAGCAATGAGAGAGATAGAGAGAGAGAGACAGAGGGAGAGAAAGAGAGAGAGAGACTGGAAAGGGAGAGCGTTGAAAGGAAATAATTAAGATACGATACGATTATACTTTATTGTCAGTTTACACTGAAATTCATTTTGCATCCCTGAGCAAGACTCGTTTAAGATAGGACATACACATACCATACACATACCATGCACAATTGACAAGAACATAGGACACTGGCCTATATACAGACATACATGCATGCATACATACCGGTACATACATTACATACAACCCACATAACTTGAAGATATTACCAACGTGGAGTGATAACACTAAGCAGTCTTACGACTGATTGTATTGAAACTTTTTATATGTAGAAAGTACAAAAGAAGAAAGAAAAGGCAATGGATGTGTCCTTACGGTGCAAATCCATTTGTCAGTTTTACGCAAGCCGTACCAACGCATTCAATTCATTTTCAATGAAATGCGGCATATCGTCGTTACCGGACTCGCAATGCATGTTGGGATTCCGGCACGGCGAGCGTGGGTCCGGTGGCACGTCAAAAAGTTGAGCTCTCCTGAAAGTTATGCAAATTAGCAGCGGCTGACGGACTGCGTTACCCAATGACTGTTGATTACATGAAGATGTCCCATGATACCTGTGGTCATCACGAAGGTGCATTTCCCTCGGTAAAAGCAGATTTTTGACATCTGTCGAACTTTTGGATGTACAAAATATAGACTACAAGCATGTATGTTGCATGTGCTTATGATGCCTGGGTTCAAATGATTATGTTCGATTTCGACCATAAGCATAACAACACGAGGTGAAGCTGTGTGTGAAAAAAACACATGTGCCGAGTTCGGTAAGAGCATTTTGAACTGTAATTTAGGGGCAGTTGGTTTGCTATATGGATAAAAACGGCTAGAAATGTAGATTGATATACTTCCTGTATATAACTCCCGGGCCACGCGAGCTGTAGTAGCAGTGCGTCGACACTGGGGTATCCAATACGTCGAGCTGCGTTAACGTAACGCTGTAGTGGATCCCGGGCCTTACAGAGCAAAAAAAAAGGATCCTCTTGGAGTGACCTTGAACTTAATGATGAAAATACTCCTCATCGTGCACTGTCGTACAGAACAGGTGTTGGTCCTATAACACAGGTGGCAACAGGTGCAGCTTATAAGGCCAAAGATGGCCTGTTTAGCACTTTTTTTGTTATTTGGGGACTTTAGGTCTTCAGCAAACGCTCTCCTCGCTGCTGTCCTTTGGTCTCTTACACACAGCACCTGTGTACTGCTGTGCCTCTGTGTGTGTCTCTCTCTCCCTCTCTCTCTCTCTCTCTCTCTCTCTCTCCCTCTCTCTCTTTCTCCTCTCACCTGGCCGGAATACCCACAATTCTGCAGTGTCGCAGCAGCTTCTTCTTGCCCATTTCTCAAAGTCTTGTGATGGCTTTCCAAGGGGGCAGTTTATTCATGGTTTACAATTTACCCTTGCCTCCTTCAGGAAGTGTGCGAGAGATGTATGGACTGGGGGAAGTAGAAGTGGATCAACCGCAGCCCCCCTGCAATGCTGCGATACTGTTTTGCATACTCTCATCGGAAAGGGAACAAAAAGGCAGAAGAAAGTGGTTACACTAGGTATTTGCACCTGGAGCCCATTTGGAAAAAAACAAGTTTTCACTTTTATACGTCCATGTTTGCTGTGCAAAGGGCCTCATTTGTTAAGAGTGTCCCTGGGAAACATGCTGTGCTGCGCTGTGCTGTGGTGCACTGCATGTCTGTGTGCTGGGGTGCGTTTCCAAAAATCACACTGCAGCAGATCCCTCTCCTTCTTTCTCCTGGCTGCATTGACAGCTTTGCATGGCGTTGGCTATGTGAAGTATGTACCGTGTATACTCCTGTCTCTCTCTCTCTCTCTCTCTCTCTCTCTCTCTCTCTCTCTCTCTCTCTCTCTCTCTCTCTCTCTCTATCTCTCTCTCTCTATCTCTCTATCTCTCTCTGTCTTTCTCTATTTGTCTCTATCTCTGTCTCTCGCTCTCTCTCTTTCTCAGAAACCATGGTGGTGGTCTGGCCGGGCCTGACACCATGTAATCAAACAGATTAAGTGAAGGGGGAGTTTGGGTTTGGTGACATAGGGTTGAAGAGAGACACCACCTTATCCTTTTTACTTCTCATCCATCCCTACAGTACCTCTCGCCTCCCTCCGTCCCTACCTCCCTCTATCCCTCCCACGGCTTTCTCAGATGCTGTGAAGCCAACAGCAGTGAAGCCAAAAAGGGGGCGGACCAAGCGGTCAGTTGTCCTGGGCCCAGGGAGAGAGGAAGGGGGCCCGGAAGTTGATCCCCAATGTAATTGTATGCATTGAGTGTGGGAGTGGTTTTCGCATGTCTTTGTCCAGGGCCCCGGCCAAAGCCTGTCAACGGCCCTGCTGGGTAGCTGGGCTACATAGTCTGTTGTCCTTAGCCCAAAGAGAGGGGAGGGGGCATGGAATTGGGTCCCCATTGCATTGTATGCATTGAGTGGGAGTCTTTGTCCAGGGCCCCGGCCCAAAGTCTGTCAACGGCCCTGCTGGGTAGCTGGGCCAGATACTAGGCGGCCCGGCCGGTCGGCTGACTGTGTTTGTCTGACCCTGACAGCTCCCGTTTGATCTGCCCACCTCCCAGAGCGCGGCGAGGGCCGGCTTCCCTAATGAGAGGCTCCGGGCTCCACCATAGCTGTTGGAGGCTCAATTATACACCGGCGGTATCACTCCCCCCTCCCTTCATACCTTAGCTGCCTGGGAGGTGGGAGGGGAGGTTAGGGGCAAGGGGAGGTAGAGCAGACAGATAGAGAGGCAGGAGGAAAAAAAGATAGACAGAGAAGCCGGCAGACATTGAAAAGAAAAGAAAAGAAATGAATATTATGAAAAAGACGTTCAATTATATTGAATATATTGAAGAGGCAAATTAGCTAAATGTTACAGGGCTTAACAGGAGAGAATTGAGCAAACATAATGTTTCAAGCACCCCATAGGAAGTATCATCACCCCCCCACCCCCCTTCATATTTTAATCGATGAGGGGAATGGAGGGAGAATGAGGCCAGGGAGATAGATAAACAGAGAGACAGAGACACAGAAGTAGGGAAGGAAAGGAAAATGTATTAGAGGAGGAGATATTTAAGAAGCTACAAAGTAATTACCTCATTGCCACAGGGGTTAGCAGGCTAACTGGGCTTGGTAAATGAAGATTGATCAAAGGTAATGTTTTAAAGCAACCCTCCCACTGATTAATCCATCCATTAACTACTCAGACCATTTTGAAAGGCAGCATTCATTCACTGAGGGAGATGAGCAAATGTCTGCTCTAGTCCAGTAGACAGTGACACCAGGCTAAACATCACATAACAGTATCTATCTCATGGGAACTTCTTGTTTATTCAAAGTCGTATGAACTCTGTGGTTTTGTCTTTGTTGAATGTCATGCATACAGGCTGAGGGTTGATTGATGCAGTGATTTTGTGACTTGTGGTTTTCAATGTAGGATTAATATAGTGTGTGTGTGTGTGTGTGTGTGTGTGTGTGTGTGTGTGTGTGTGTGTGTGTGTGTGTGTGTGTGTGTGTGTGTGTGTGTGTGTGTCTGTGTGTCTGTGTGTCTGTGTGTGTGTGTGTGCTTGTATGCATGTGTGCGTGTGAACATACGTGCGTGGGCGTGGGAGTGTGGGTGCACAATGAATGTGTGTGTACATGCATGTATACATGTATGCATATGCGTCTGTCTGTCAACCTGTCAGTCAGCTTGTCTGTCTGTCTCTTTTGACATTGTTTGTCTTGTTGCCTGGAATTTGGATTGTCACGGTGACCCGTGGAAGACGCCTTATGTTGGAGACAAGCAGGAGAAGGGGACAGCTAAGCAGGAACAGCTGTTGCATCAAAGCGCTGAGGCGTGTCGAACATTCTACCCAGATCCATCACACATTCACATACAGACACATATACATATGCACGGGCGCAGGCCAACTACCCTAACACACACACACACACACGCACGCACGCACACACACACACACACACACACACACACACACACACACACACACACACACACACACACACACACACACACACACACACACACACACACACACACACACTCACACACACACACACACACACACACACACACACACACACACACACACACACACACACACACACACACACATTGATGTTGAGACGGAACAAAAATGAATGTCCCAATACTACTAACCTGGAGTAAGTTAAGCACTGCTTGCCCTCTTATCCTCTCTGCTTGTGTAAGGTCAAATGTCTATTAAAGGAGGCGCAAAACGCACACCAGAAAAGGAGGTGCCAGCGACCCAACACAACACTTTAAATGAAGAAAAATGTCACATTAAACATTTCGCTACACCTCAGGAGTGCGCAGCAGTTATTTTCTCTTCCTTTAAGGTCAAAGGTCAAACAGGAAGACTCTCCTTTGATAGGCTAAGTCCAGCTGGCTTAGATGGGGCAGCTAGCTCACACACACAGCCGCTGGTTGATTTTGACAGGATTTAGCTGGCTCAGGCTAGCCTCTGCTGCTCACTTCATTGGCTGAATTTCAAACACGTAGCATAAACAATCCGCCAGCGAAGAGAGAGAGAGAGAGAGAGAGAGAGAGAGAGAGAGAGAGAGAGAGAGAGAGAGAGAGAGAGAAGATGCAGAGCAGAGCGGCACATACAGGCATAGGCACTGGCTAGCATCTGGCTCTCTCCATTGGCCGAAACCCAAAACTAGTCCACGGCAACACGGAAAAACACAGACAAACAGCAAGGGCAACAACAACACCCAAACGATGCTTTCTCATTATATAGAACTGTACACCTGTAGAAACAATTGCCATTCTGACCTGTGGTATTCTGCATGTGATACCATGTAGACCGAATCCCATAACCAGTCCACAGCAACACAGAGAAATACAGAAAAACAACAAGACAACAAAGCACCACCTCAAACGATGCTTTCCCACTTATGTATAGGGTTTTTACACCTGTAACAACCCAATAACTACAGAATTACTGTCGCTACCAAAGGAACCACAGCTGAGAAAACAAGACAACACCTCAAAAGATACTTTCTCACTAGAGTGCTTTTACACCAGTAACAGCAACCCATTGATATTCTAACCGCTTCAATTTCTCCTGCGTCTGACGTGGTGTTCAGCAGCTATCAAGAGCAGTAGAATAACAAGGAGCTGACTGACAGGACTGTCGGGTTTTTTCCCCACACCAGCAAGGCCTGGCCTGTGATAACGGCTAGCAGGCAGGCAGCGGAGCTGGAGGAAGAGGTGGGGAAACGGAGAGAGAGAGGAAGAGAGGGGTTGGGGTTGGGGGTGGTAGGGCAGGGTAGGCTGGCAGTAAAGGGATGTTCCACTGTGGGCCGAGACATTTTCGCCGTCATTGATAAACTGCTTAGCACAACCCGGCAAATTAATGAATCTGGCCTGACTGAGAGGATACAGCTCCTAACCCCCTAAACCCCCCACCACCAGCCCAACTCGCTCTCCGAACCCCCCCTTTTCTCTCTCCATCCCTCCCTCACGTGGGAGGAAGGAGAGGGGAGGTGAATGGGGAGGTGGGGGGGGTGATGCGGGGGTAATCCCGTTCCAGCTAAACGGCTGATCCCTCTCATTCCTCACATATCAAATGTCAGAAGTTAAATTAGCCTGCTAGCCCCTGATAGGAGTTAA
>NC_085865.1:34934192-34939192 GCF_034702125.1 Engraulis encrasicolus | reverse complement strand
GATTTGCCAGCCTGCCCCCCTCTCTCTTCCTGGGCTCTTCCTTTGCCCTACCCCCAGCAACTGCCTTGCCTCCCTCCTCATGTCTCAGCCAGCCGGGTCCTTTGAAATGACAGGCTCTCAAGGAACTCTCAAAAGAGGCCTGTGGGCAAGAAAGAAGCAGGGTCGGTCCCAAGAGCACCAGGGCAAGGCTGGGGAAAACAAGAGAGGGCACAGGGGAGTAAAGAGAGTAAAGAGGGAGGGGGAGGGGGAGGGGAGGAAGGACAGGCAGGGACAGAAGGGGGTGGAACTGGAGATGCCGAGGAGGAGGAGGAGGAGGAGGAGGAGGAGTGGGGATGAGGTTTGCATGGCAAACTAGCTCAGATTAAGACATGCGAGAAACATTGAACGCGCCGGCAGATGAATATTGAGGCGAGCAGCCACCAGAGCTGAATGGGAAATCAAACCCTGTCATTGAGCTGCTGCAGAGAGACAGAGAGTGAGGGGTGCAGAGGGGACCCCCAAACCACAGGTAGAGCCTCACCGCAATTACTGTGCGCATCAGTCATTACTGTGCGCATCAGTCACGATGCCGCTGTTTAAATTGTGCAGCAGAGCAATGGGAGCTCTCAGTGCACAGAGCAAATAAGCCAGAGTTTTAACGGTATGTGTTGAACTGTGAGCTCCTTCTTTCGCTTTCCCCTCTCTTAATAAATAAAGCTTTTTCATTGATTATCTGTCATTTTGGAACAGCTTGACAAAGTCTAGACGTACAGTGTACAAACACAAAAGATATTCTTTAAAAAAAAAAGAAGAAATAGAAAAAAACTTGACATGAAAGCACAGCATGAATTAGGCCGTACGTTTTTTTTCCCTTCCTCTTTGAGATTACATCTAATGTGCTGGCATCGGAGGAATGGCTTTTTGAGCTGAGTGATGCCGGTTGGTAATGGCACAAAATTAATGGCACGTCCTTTACAGTTTTTTTGGGTCCTGTGATAGAAAAAAAACCCACTGCCTTTTGGAAAATGTTCACATCAACCTTGATGTTGGTATAATGTTAAAACATTTTCAAAAGGGTAAATTTGTGCAGATCCCACCAGACCGGTGTGGGATAAATGAAGCAAACAGTAATAAACTAATATCCGTGACACTGCTTGAATTTCTATTATTTTTCAGAAAGAGTGACGTTTTTGTAGCAGATCCTCCTCAGGCAGAGGAAAGTTTTTTGGGGGGGTACTGCGGAGAAAACCCTGCCCTCTGGAAAATATCCACCTCACCCTGTGGATGTTGGTGTAATGTTTTGAATGAAAAACCCTCTGCGCTGAGACTGAAGGATTCTGGGCAAAGACAATTATTTTGTAGCATGTCTATGGTTTCCCAGCAGATTTTCCAGTGGCTGTGAGTCATGTCATATTAAAAAAATCAGTCAGTGGAATACTGTTTATTTTAAAATGGTCTATAAAATTCAGAAGTTTGCAGGGCACATTATTTAAGTTTATGAAACCAATAATAATACTAAAATTATTAATTTTCATTTTTTTACAAGAACATTGTATATAAAGTGAAATTTGTGGATTGAGTTTTTTTAATGTAATAACATTTTTTACTGACTGAAAGCAATTCACTCTTCAGCATCTTGGCTCATACTGTACATACCAAATAGTTTTGAAACTAATGCTGTGGCATTTAAGCATGGCAATAAATGTCGGGATAGTTAGGCACCTCCAAATAATGCCAATCTGAACCTCTAATATGAGTGCCGTCATACAAACTAAATAGTTCAGCAGCTAATGTGGTGGGGCATGGTATGGCAGTTCAAATTTTACCTCCAAGCTAGCAGTTAACATTGAGTCCTATGAGACCAGTTAGCCGCCAGCTGGTCTCATAGGACACAATATTAACTGCTAGCTTGAAGGTAAAATTTGCACTGCCATACGCAGAGAACGGTTGAAAGTACAGCAGAACGGTAAAACCCTATTATTTAACTCAAGGGGAGGTGTAAAATAAGCTTATTTCCAAAAATGGGATAGTATCAGCATGCCGATAAATGTCTTAAGACTTAGTCACCTCTGCATAATGGCAATCTGGACCCCTGATTTGAATGCCCTCCCTCCTGCATGGCATTATGGATCCACACAACGGGACTTAAGGCGAGATCCACTGGCGAGGCCTACAGTATATCGCATGCGTGTGTGTTACTGCTTGGGGAGCTAAGGAGTTGAGGGAAGAAAGGAGAAAAATACCCCACACAATCGTAGTAATCCCTGTACGGTGTCAGGGTACTTTATACTTCACTCCCCCAAACCCCCTTCCCCTTGCCCTTGCCTCTCCCTCCCTCACTCTCTCCAGCTCTCCCTCTCTTCTTTCTCTTTCTCTTTTTCTCTTCTACTCTCTCGCTCCCCATTCTTTCTCTCCTCCCCCATTCTGTCTCTGTTTTCTCCCCCCATCTCTCTATCTACTTCTCTTCCTTGCTCTCCCTCTATCTTTATTCCCCTACTTCTCGCTTCTCACCTCTGTTTAGAGTGTTCCAGCTGATGCAATGCCCCACTCTCTCCTTCTCTCCCCTCTCCCCCACCCCTCCCCTCTCCTTCTCCTTTCTTCCTCCTGGCGGGCCACCTAATCACCAGTGATTCCCCCGGTGTAGTGGTGTAGTGTAGCAGCAGTAGCCGCACCTGCTGCCAGCCCCGATCACGCCATTCAGGTACCCGACGCTAGCTGCGCTACGTTAACACTCTAACACTAACGCGCTAACACTCCCCGCTAAGCCGCTTGGAGAGGTGCTCTTATTAAACGGACGCCAAGGCGCTGGAATTTCCACCAACCCTGCCCAAGTCTCATTGTTAATTGGCTGGAATCTTTTTCAAGTCGTTTTTTTCCTGTTTTTTTGTGTGTCTCTGCTAACTCCAATGATGTGATTTGCAAGAGAAAGGGGGTGGGGGGCTGGGGGCTGGGGTGGAGTTGGGGGGTACAGGAGAGATTAACGCACAGGAGGAGTTGGGCTTTGAAGAAGCGTTTTGTTTTCAGTGCACATCATCTGTTTCTCTGTCTCTCTTCTCTCTTCATATCTCTCTCTCTCTCTCTCTCTCTTCCTCTCTGTCTGTTTTTTTTTCTCTCTCTCTGTATCTGTCTCTCATTCCCCTTTTCTCCTCCTCGTCCTCTCTTTTCTATCAACCCCCTTCTGAGCCAGCCAGGCAACCCTTTTCGTTTGTTCACGCTGTTGACAATGGTGTTTTTCGAAAAAGTTCTCAGGTAGAAGACCAAAAAAAAAAAAACCCCTCTCTCTGGCTTTGGCTTGGTCTCAAAGCCGCCCCTCCGCACCGCACTCTGCACTCCTCCTCGACAGTAAAAAGGCCTCGAACAAAGCTCCGTTCGCCCGGAAACGCCGCGCAACACTGTGCAATGCTGATGCAAAGCCGTCTTTGTGCTCCCCGGTGCCATGTCCTGATTGGCGTTGACTGGCGTTGGGGCTGCAGGATATCGTGTAGAACTTTTTGAGGAGGGGTGGGGGGTGGCTGATTGGCGTGCTCTGGAACTCTAGTCCCTACTGTGAGTCAGAGTACAAGAAAGCCATGCAGCACAGAGAAAGGGGAGGAAGGGAGGAAGTGTGTTTGCCGGAAAGAGGCAAGAAACTCTGTAGTTCTCTCTCTCTCTCTCTTTTTCTCTCTTGCGCTCTCTCTCTCTTTTACTTCATATCTTTATTTCTCTCTTTGCTTTGTCTTGCTCTCTTTCTCTCTCTCTTATCTCTTTCTATCGCTTTCTTGTTGCCTTCTACATTCTCTCTCTCATTCTCTTGTTCCATCTCTCTCTCTCTCTCTCTCTCCTGCTCGGACCCTCTCCTCTCCTCTCCTGCTCGGACCCTCTCATCTCCTCTCCTCTCCTCTCAGTGCAGAGCACTTGTGTCCCAGGGCCAAGCACTCAGCTTTGGGCTACAGAAGGTGCCTCTCGTTACCTCGTTATCTCCCCTGTATCGTCAATTGGTCGCTGGTTGTTTGCATGCCTCACTCTCTTCTTCTTTGCCCTCCTCATTAGGGTCATTTCCCCCCTTTGGTGCAGCATTGGGGGCTTGTTTGGGATTGTTTTTTTTCTCCTGCTGAAGGTATCCAGGCCAGAGTTTTTTGCTCTCTCTCTCTCTCTCTCTCTCTCTCTCTCTCTCTCTCTCTCTCTCTCTCTCTCTCTCTCTCTCTCTCTCTCTCTCTCTCTCTTTTTTTTGCACAATGGAGGCCCCAAACATAAAAAACGATGGAGGGGGTGGAAGTGGAGGTGGTGTTAGTGCTGGAGGAGGGTGTAGGTGGGTGGTGGTGGTGAGTTGCTGGGCATTAGGATTTAATGAGGGGACTGGCTGGGGAAAGTGAGTGAGTGATTGAGAGTTGGAATGAAAAAAAGAGAAAGAGAGAGAGAGAGAAAGAGAGAGAGAACCAGAGAGAGTGGATAAAGGAGGAGACATCGAGGGTGAGAGAGAGTGTGTGAGTGAGTGAGCGAGTGAGTGAGCCAGTGAGACCGAGCGAGTGAAAAGGAGAGAGTAGCGGGAGTAGAATGGGCTCTTGAGGAGAGGAGCGAGTCTCCATTATAGTAGCGGGAGAAAGCTCCTGATATACCCCAGCCAGCGCCGGGTATACGCCGGGGCCGCGCGCTCTGATCAGGTCGGCAGCGCACCACAATTACCTTCTTTTCAAATCCTTCAGTGACACGGCAGGAGGAAAGGAGGACTTTGAAACTTGAAAGGCAGGAGCTCGCTTTCAACCTCAAACGCGAGCAGGAAAGGGCTCTGAAATTTGTTCAGTGCTCCCCATCCACCATTAGCCTGTTTCTTCCTCTTGCCTCCAGGCATTTAAGCGCTTTTTGAAAAGATGTTAAGAAATTCAATCACCACAGAGAGACCAGACTCTTTTTTTTTTTTTCGTTCTTCACACCACCACCACCACCACCCCAGTTACATTTTTTTTCTCCATTGCAGCATGCATCTACCTACGTGCCAACATCACAATCACAACCCCTCCTCCCACCTCCCACCTCTCACCTCA
>NC_085865.1:34919192-34931692 GCF_034702125.1 Engraulis encrasicolus | reverse complement strand
CCAGGGCGGTAAAGCGTCGCGGAACGGCCGCGTTTTTTACCGGCGTCGGTGAAAATACATTGAAACATATCTGTCCTTACACACCAACCGGCGGTAGTTGATTTTGAACAGGACTAGCCGAGCACGCCGACGCTGTCAGTGTGCAAGGCAGAGAAAAACACACCGGCCGGAACTAAGCAGAAAGCCCGCGTTCATCCCGCGACCGTTCCGCTTTGGTATGTTTTGCCCCTAAGAGTACATGTAATGCTGTAGCAATGTTTTATTTAATCTTTACATACTCAAAGCACTGTTATCTACAAACCTATAGCTTAGTCTATGTATTTCTCTTCCACATCATTTCTCAAACAGGCCAAGCCACACTACACTCCAACAGGGGTGTCTAATGTACAGGAATGTTGAGGAAGGTTATGTCCTTAGTGCTCTCCTGTGCTTAACAAAACCACCTGAGCCCGCTGTGCCTACTGCCCCCTTCCCTCACTACCAAAATGGCCCATCTCCTTGGACATCAGCACCATGGCAACACAGTGTTCCATGATGAAGGAGGACTCTACCCCAATGAGGAAGAGGAAGTACTCTCCAACAGGAACAAATGGAGTGACAAAACTCCAGCGCCACCGGAAAAAAATAGGACAGATCTCTGGGGTCCTACGGTTTCAAATACCCCCGAAACAGAAGGGGATTTTTTTTTTCATTTTTATTTAAAACTTTTTGATCATAAATCTATCGGTTAAAAAGCACATTTTTGGGCACTTCTGGTAACGCTGCAGTGCCACCATGGAGTGTAGCTGTAAATAAATAAAAAAAAAGGTGCGGCTTGTGAAGGTGTTTTTCTACAAAGTGACCTAAAAGATGTGTTTGCCCTATCTGTGTTTGGTGCAGTGTATGTCCCTATTCTCCCTGGCTTACAGTGATTTCACTTATGCAAGCTCACAGCCCGCTCCTCTCGCAAATCCACACATTGAGCGCAACGCAGGCACACAGTTGGTAAATCCCTTTATGTTAATATTGCCGTTTGCGAGAGTAGACCTATTAATCCAGATTTACCAGCATAAGTGGCATTATTCCCTTAATAAGATCACGGGGTACGCAGTATAGGATTAAATACTTATACCATAACTGACACTGTCATTTCTGTCGGATTGGAACTGAAGTTCTCTCTCCCTCTCTGTCAACATCGCGCTCTCGCTCGCACATGCTGGCTCTTTTTGCTATCCCATTACTCTCTCTCTCTCTCTCTCTCTCTCTCTCTCTCTCTCTCTCTCTCTCTCTCTCAGTCTGGCTTCTCACTTGCTCTTTCTCTCTCTCTCCTTCCTACAGTGCTGTCAGTTAAACGGTTCAGACGCGCTGGATGTTGCAACCACACAGACTTTCTGACTGCCAACCCAGAAGCACGTGGGATAGGGAAGCAGGGGAGGGGATCAAGCTATGACATTTTTTTTGGGATGGGGTTGAGTCGGGGAGTGGCACAAATACTTGCCCACGGGCTTCCCACAGGCAGGCGTCCATCTTGCCCTGTCCCACCCAGCGCAGCCAAGCACACCAGCTAGCTACCCCCTAATCTGCTCTCTCTTCCTCCACTCTGCACGTCACACTTTTGGGGTTTCCTCTGACCGACTCTGGGCTTGGCTGCTAGCAGAGCTGGGAGGGGTTGGGATTGGGGTTGGGGGTGGCACTCAACATGCGTACTAGGGCTGTAATGATACACTCAACTCACGATTCGGTTTGTATCACGATTCATGACCTAAGGTTCGATACATCCCACAATTTCACATTTGCCAACATTATAAACTTAATGAATAAAAACTATGATAGTTTATAGGTAGAATAGGTTACAAGAGGCTATTCATAATTACAAACAGTTTCTATATAATAATGATGATGCTTGGGAGCACTATTACTTCATATCATGGGGTTGTTTTTTAGGCTGATGGGTATTAAAACGTTAAAAGGGCGTATCACGATACTACCTCCTTGTATCGCAATACAGTATCGTGACTCTACCTATCATGATTTCTCGGTTCGATACAATATCGTTACAGCCCTAATGCTTACGCTGCCTTAGTCGGGCTGGGCCAGGCCAGGCCATGGCAGTCAGACTGGATACAGAGCTGGAGTTTGAGCTGGAGTTTGTTGGCTCCTAAAACACCACGTCCACCCCCAACCGCCCAACACTCCAACCGTCACAGCCTCCTCACACCTCCTCAAAAAACGCACAACCCCCCAACCCTATTGCCAGGGCTCTCCAAGCCTCAAACTGTCCTAGTCCACAACCCAGCAACCAATCTCACCACCCTCCAACCCCACACGCTCCCTCACCCAGCTGCCACTACCCTCCAGCTCCCCACCAATGGCACACCCCACTGCCCCCCCCAAACACACACACACACACACACACACACACACACACACACACACACACACACACACACACACACACACACACACACACACACACACACACACACACACACACACACACACACACATCACTTGCTGAGGCCTTAGAACATCACAGTACTGTTGTCACGACCGACCGAGACACTGTGTGGAATTAGGGCCGCCCAGACCGACCCCTAATGACTTGAAGCGATGGTGGGCTGGAGAGAGAGAGAGAGAGAGAGAGAGAGAGAGAGAGAGAGAGAGAGAGAGAGAGAGAGATGAAGAGAGAGAGAGAGCGAGAGGAAAAGAGAGAGCGAGAGGACTAGACTCAACTCGACCCACCGGACTGGAGCAAAGCTTTAGCCAGCAGCCAGCCAGGAGCACTGGAGCCCGTCTGACATGAAACAGCTAACTCTAACAGAACAGAGAGGATTATGGGGAGATAAGTGAAAATGCTGTTAGAGCATCAAAAAGAAAGCATGCAAGAGACATTATTGGGGTCACATGGAATTGTTGTTGTTGTTCTTCCCCTTTATTTTTTCCATAAAAACCACACAGTTCATCTTCATTATGGGTCGGCTCAGAGCACAATGATATGTCTTTATATCCACCCAATTTGCTGTACAGCGTTTCGAGCGGCAGGACAGAGGACACCCAACACTGCTCTCTTTGCGAGCAAAAAGCAGACATGGCGTGAGTCTTTTAAAAGCCTTAAAAGAAGTCTGCAGTGTGTTTTACTGCGGCGGGGTCAAGGGGTTGAGGAGGGGGAGGTCAGGCATTCACGGCCCCCTCAGCTCAGTCACTAAACCTTGGGCTGGGTTATCCACCCCCCCTCCGCGCTCCTTTCTCCAAAGCCTGACATGCGGAGGGAGGATGGCGGAGAGAGACACACCCTCAGGGATCACATTGCTCTTGCTCAGAGCTCCCTCCGCTCTCCAGAGGAGATTACCCTGGGAAGCCCAGGAAAATGATGGATAGAGAGACGGACAGAGAGCGAGACAGATATGAAGAGAAAGACAAAAAGTGTGTGTGAAAGAAAGGGTGAGAGAGGTAGAACAACAGAGAGAAAGAGAGACAGGCAGAGAGAGAGAGACAGACGGTGTAAGAGAGAGCGACAGTGACGTAGATACAGTACAACAAGAAAAAACTAGAGAAAGTGAGTGAGAGATAAAGAGAGAGAGAGAGAGAGAGAGAGAGAGAGAGAGAGAGAGAGAGAGAATGAGAGAAAGTGTGTGTGTGTGTGAGAGAGAGAGAGAGAGAGAGAGAGAGAGAGAGAGAGAGAGAGAGAGAGAGAATGAGGGAAAGAGAACGGGAAGAGAAGAGAGAAATAGAAAGGGAAGGGAAGTCATGAGTGATGAGGGGAGAAGGAGCTACAGCAAAAGGTACACAGAGCACAACCCACTGAAAGGGGTAAAGAAAGACAGCGACAGAGGGGAAGACGGATGGATGGGGAAGGAGGGAGGGAGAGAAAGAGGGAGGGAGAGAGGGAGAAGGGGAGGTGGTGGGCGTTGATGCTACCCATGAGGCCACTTAACGGGCAGCAAGGAATGCTGGGAATATAAAAAAAACACACAGAGCTGCCCTCTCCATGGGAATTCATGTCTTTGAGAGCACAAAAAAACAGAAAGAAAGAAAGAAAAAAAGACAGTGAAGATGAAGAAGGAGAAGAAGGAGAGACGAACAGCAAAGAAAAAAAAAGAAGAAAAAAACAGCGAAGGAACTGACAGAGAAGCGTTGACTTGTGGGAACTGCAGGCTGAACTGACTGACTGACTGACTGACTGACTGACTGACTGACTGACTGACTGACTGACTGCCTGCCGCGGTGCTGCAACGTCTTTGATACGGACTGCAGGCCTGTTTCTCTTTACTGTGGAGAGAGCACAGGAAAGAGGAGGGAGTAGAGGCCTCTCAACACAACACGCTCATAGCAGCCCCAGCCTTTTGCACGCTCAGATCCCCACCAGGAGACCCAGCCCATAGGGGGTTAGTATAGAGGGGGGAAATACCCACAATGCAATGCACTCTGTAAGAGGCATGAGCGGAGCAGAGCAGGGTGGAGTGGAGTGGATGGTCTGAATGAGGCTGCCAAGCTTTGCCTTTCTTACAAGCTTTTGAACGTGACCTGACTTGTTTGGGGCTGTTGAGTTTGTGTTGTGTGCACCTGTTTGTGTGTGTGTGTGTGTGTGTGTGTGTGTGTGTGTGTGTGTGTGTGTGTGTGTGTGTGTGTGTGTGTGTGTGTGTGTGTGTGTGTGTGTGTGTGTGTGTGTGTGTGTGTGTGTCTGTGTGTCTGTGTGTCTGTGTGTCTGTGTGTGCCCACGAGTCTGACTGTGTACGGGTTTGTTTGTAGTCAACAAGTACAGATGTGCTGGGGGTTTTAACATACCCTGAGAAGGTACCTTTCATAGCAGGTCTGCAAATTACTTGTGATTGACCTGCAAGATCTGAAGGCATTTTTGTGCAACTTTCTCCTACATGTGCACCATCTTTGTCAGATTAAAAAAAGTATCGAGTTATCGAGTCTTTCTCTCACAAAATGTTTCAATGCTTCACATTTTCAGGACTATTGCCTTCTCAAATGTTCTTTGTTCTTTCTGCATTACCCTTATATCTATATCTTTTATATCTTTCTGTTTGTCTGTCTGTCTGTCTGTCTGTCTGTCTGTCTGTCTGTCTGTCTGTCTGTCTGTCTGTCTCACCCCCCCTCTCTCTCTCTCATATCAAATGTCACTTATCCTTATATGAACCAATGGAAATAAACAATAAATGAGTGTTAAATCTCTCTTTTCTCCCCCTCTCCCCCTCTCCATCCCTCCCCCCCAACAGAAGATGAGAGCTCGGCGCCGACGTACCACCACCACCACCATCGCGAGCGGAGGAACGCCCTCAGCACCCAGAGCCCCGTGTCCGGGGCAGGTGCCTCCTCGGGTGAAAGAGGAGGTGACAGGGACAGAGGAGGCAAGCTGAACGAGGAGCCGTCCACCTCCACGGAAGAGCGCCCCCAGCTGGTGAAGAAGGAGCTGCACAGCTCGCTGCCCCACCTGGCCGCGGAACACGCGCTGCCACACGCATACCGCGGCACGCTCTTCGCTATGGACCCACGCAACGGCTACCTGGACTCACCATACGGTAAGTCCTCTTCTCTCGGACGGTTTAGGTGTCCTGAACTGGGCAAAGAGGATGAAATGGACTCGCCACACACTCCATTACAGCAGGGATGAATGGGGGAAGAATGGATGGATTGGGACAGGGTTTAAGATCTGAGCTGGTTTAGGGGTGAAAAACTAAGCCTAAACTTGTAATAAACGCTAAATTGACTCACCATGCAATAAGTGGCCATGGGGGGGTTTAAGTGTCCTAAAGGGTGAAGTGGGTTGAGCATTGTACCACAGCACAGTAAGTAGTCTTGGATGGTTTAGGTGTAACCGAATGGACTAGGTCCATGAGTAGATCTCCTTTCTATGTCCTAAATTGGTTTGGTGGTTCAAGTGCAAACCATATTTTTACAATCGTACTGACACTTCGCAATAAAAAAATATGTTAAATAGTCTGATGGTATGTCACCACATCGTATGTCAATGGCTGCAATTTGAACATTTCACAACTCATTGCAGGAACACTATGCAGGGCAGGCCCCCACTTTATTGCTCTATATTACAGGCAAGGAGGCACGAAGCTCAAGGGCATGCACAGAAAAAAGAAAGAAAGCACGGTGTGTTTTCACACCAGTCTTCTGTTCTGTGTAGTAAGGTGAAAGGCAAAGCTGCACACTGAGTGATTGGGCCTGACAGATGACTAGTTGCCCTCTCCCCCCCCCCTACCCTCTCTCTCTCTCTCTAGCTCTCTCTCTCTCTCTCTCTCTCTCTAGCTCTCTTTCTCTCTCTCTCACTGGTATTTTTCCTCCTTTCTTTCTCGTTTTTTTCTGAGTTAGGGAGTTAGTATGGAGGGCGGCTTAGGCTGCTCCCTAATTCCCTCATTAGGGTCCGTCTGAGCACAGCACTCCCCTCTCCTTCATCAACACACACATCAAAGCCTGCAGCGGCTCACCACCCCACCCCACCCCACCCCACCCCACTCTGCTCAACTACCAGCTACCCCTCCCTGCCCCCTTCATGTCTCTCTCCATCTCTCTTTTTTCTCTGTCTCTCCTTCTCTCTTACTCTCTCTATCCCCCCACCGCACACACACACACACACACACACACACACACACACACACACACACACACACACACACACACACACACACACACACACACACACACACACACACACACACACACACACAAGCAGGCAAGCATGTTCATGCACAGACGCACGCACGCACACACACACGCACACACGCACACACGCACATTCCATTTTCTTTGCTCTGCCTTGCTCTCTCTCACTGGGACCTGCAAGGAAGTGTGACTGCACTATAGACACGGAGAGAGAGAGAAAGACATAGAAAGAAAAACAGGAGAATGAAAAGAATGAGATGTAGAATTAGGGAGACAGAAGGGAAAAGAGAAGTGAAGTGAGGAAGAAAGAGAGGTGGAGGTGAAGGAGGTGAAGTAAGGGTCCTTAATCCTTCAGGAGAAAGAGAAGAATGAATAGAAAGATGTAAAATAAAAGAAATAGAGAGAAGAAGGTCAAAAATGAGAAACACGGGAGAAATAAAAACTGAAGGAGAAAGGGAGGGTGATGAAGAGATGAATGGGATGAACGAACCAGGGATCCTTCAAGAGAAAGAGAAAGAAAGAGAAGAAAGATGTAAAATTGGAGAGTGAGAGAGAAGGGGTAGGAAGGAAAAAGAGAAAAAGAAAGAGAAGTGAGGGAGATAGAAAGAGAGAGGGAGAAAGATGGATGGGGTGAACCATGGGCCCTTGAAAGGGAGAGAGAATAGGAG
Organism: Engraulis encrasicolus; assembly: GCF_034702125.1. Lineage (NCBI taxonomy): Eukaryota > Metazoa > Chordata > Actinopteri > Clupeiformes > Engraulidae > Engraulis > Engraulis encrasicolus. The sequence goes on along the minus strand of NC_085865.1, from coordinate 34,924,424 downwards.
AATCAGATGTACATGAAAACGTGAGAGATGGGAGAGAGAGAGAGTAAAAACAAGTGAAAGAGAAAAAAAATGAAATAGAAGGAGATATACTGTATGTATGGGGTGAACCAGGGGATCCTTCTAGAGAAAGAGAAGAATGTAAGGAATAAGATTTAAGAAGAGAAGGGTAGAGAAGGGGTACAAAAGAAAAATAGAAAATAGAAAGAAAGAACGAAAGAAAGAAATAAAGGAAAGCGAGGGATGAATATATGGATGGGGTGACGCAGGGCCCCTTCAGGAGTTTAATCTGCCGTCCCAGTGTAAGCCCGGACGCGGGGCCCTCTGGACAAGAACTCGATGTGATGGCTTGTTTAGTTTCGCTAAATTGGCTCCGAATTGGCCCTGACATAGCTCTTCAGCTCATTCAGCCGGAGTAATGAAAAGGTCCCGCTCTCCTTCCCTCTCTCTCTCTTTCTTTTCTCTTTCTTCACCTCTCCATTTCTCTGTCCCTCTCTATTCTCTTCTTTCTCTTAGTATATCCCTTTGCCTTTGTCCCTCTATCTCTCTCTCTCTTTCCATCTCACTCATTTTCCCTTCATCCCTCTCTCCCTTTCTCTCCCTCTACACCTCTCCACCCCACAACCCCCACCCTTTTCTACCCATTTACTGTAACTCTATTTATTTAGCTCGCTCATTAGCCGCTGTGCTCTGCTGCTGCTGCTGCGGTGTGTGTGTGTGCGTGTGTGTGTGTGTGTGTGTGTGTGTGTGTGTGTGTGTGTGTGTGTGTGTGTGTGTGTGTGTGTGTGTGTGTGTGTGTGTGTGTGTGTGTGTGTGTGTGTGTGTGTGCGCGCACTGGGGCCTGGGCTAGTCAAGTCAAGTCAGTCAGAGGTGCCTCCCTCTGCTTGATTCCTAATTCGGAAGGTTACTTAAAGTCAGGTCTCAGATCAGAGGCCGGTCCACTGCACAGCAGAGCACAGCACAGCACAGCAGTGCAACCAGTCCTGCCCTCTCCTCTCCTCTCCTCTCCGACCCCTTCCCCTCTCCCCTCTCTCTACCCTTCGCAAGTGGAGCATTACTGTCCATTAGTGGGCCAAGGCCCCAGCTCAGCAAGACTGCCACTTCTGATTGCAGCGACTGCGGCGGGGGACGGGACTAGACCGGACTGGACTGGACTGGGAGAGTCAGGGATGGAGGCACTGCTGGAAAGGGGTGGAGGTGGAGGTGGAGGTGGAGGGGAGGGTGCTGGGTACTCTGGGGGGTGGAGGCACTGCTGGAAAGGGGTGGAGGTGGATGTGGAGGTGGAGGGGAGGGTGCTGGGTACTCTGTAGGGTGGAGGCACTGCTGGAAAGGGGTGGAGGTGGAGGTGGAGGTGGAGGGGAGGGTGCTGGGTACTCAGGGGGGTGGAGCGTCAGAGTTGGGGTGGTGCAGGGTCAGAGTTGGTGGCGGGAGGCTGGAGGTAGAGAGAGGCGAGGGTGAGCTTGGTATGCTGTGTGGGGTTGATTCTGGGGTGGAGGTACAGTGGAGGGAAGGGTGCAGGGTGCTTGACGTGGGGCAGGCTTGACTCTGGGGTGAGGTGAGAGTGCAGGGTGAGTGGGGTTCTGGGAGGTTGATGGGGGTGGGTTAGAGGCAAGGAGAGTCAGGATGCTGGGACCAAGGTGCTTGGGGGTTGGTGGAGGCATTGCTGGTTGATGCTGGGATTGAGGAGCATATATGTGTGTGTGTGTGTGTGTGTGTGTGTGTGTGTGTGTGTGTGTGTGTGTGTGTGTGTGTGTGTGTGTGTGTGTGTGTGTGTGTGTGTGTGTGTGTGTGTGTGTGTGTGTGTACATGCATACGAGCGTGCATGCATGTGTACGTGCGTGTGTGTGTATGTGAAATGCAGGCGTAGAGGCATGAGGGAGAGAGAGGGAGGAAGGAGGAGAGAAGGGTGGCGTTCCAAGCGGCTGATACCCTGAGGGCGTTTGATGATGTGGGGCGCACCGGCAAGGCGGGGGTGGGGTCGGGGGTAGGAGGCGGTAGTGTAGAGTAGAGGGGTCATGTGGAGAAGGCAGCGGGTGAAACGCCAGAGCAGAGGAGTGAGGATGGGGGTGAGGGTGCAGAGGGGAGTCAAACAAAACAGGGGCGGTGTTCTGCCGTGCAATACTAGAACGCAGTAACTCAAAATGGTCGAATTTTTTTTTATATCGGAAATCGGTTCTAAACTACCTCATTTGTCTTGTGTCCAAAAAATGGTGGTCCAACACTGTCCCGTTTTGGAGAAAACTCATTTTGAAAGTGCAAAAAAAAAAAAGGTTAAACAAAAACGCAGTAAGTCGGCGAGTTACTGCTGCACGTTCCAATGGGACTGGTTTGGGAGTAGACAGTAATACAAGCTAAGAACGCAGTAACTCCTGCAGTAACTCCATTTTGTGGCAGTAATACCAGCCAAGAACGCAGTAACTCTGTTTTTTGTGGCAAAAAGACACATAAATGTTGTTTTTTTGGGTTTTTTTGTTTTTTTGTGTGCTTTAAATTTCTATCCTAAACAAGCATTACCAGGAAGTGTCACCACCAATTTACCGACAACACAGTTGTCGCGCCATATGGAAAACTTTGAAGCCTTTTTTCTCAGTTTGCCGTTTTCAGAGTTACTGCGTTCTAAGATTGTAGGGCAGTGTTCTGGGTAGAGAGCAGGGCTTGAAAACGAAATTATTTTTCAAACGTTCCGTTCCGAACGGTTCAGGCAAGTTTCAGTTTAACGTTTTCGTTCCTGCAATCGTTCCCCCATAAAAATATCGTTCCTGAACCGGTTCGGAACGAAAAATAACGTTCGTTCTTAACGTTCCTGCAGTGTTTAACGGCCATATTAAGTCTATTTTCATGGACTTTATCTTAGAATAGACGTACTCATTATTTCCCCTTGATTTACACAGCTATTCTCAAAAATAATAACACACCCAAGAAGACTCAGATGGGCTATCCATGCTGGCAGATTTAAAGGATGCCTATAATTCTTATCAAAAGTAGCCTATGCCAGCCCAGTAGCGGTGGGTGGATGTTGATTAGGGAGGCACAATACAGAATAGCCAGAGAGAGTTTAAAAAATAGCCAGAGAGAGTTCCTAAAAAAATCTCTGGAATAGCGCAGGTAAACGTCAGCATAAGAGGTGTCGATAGGCATGGATTTCAGTTCTTGCCTAGCTCTATTTAATAGGCCATGATGAGGTTTGCAGCAAGTGAAACGTGTAAGTAAAAGGGACACAGTTTGCTCCGCAAAAAAATCCCAAACTGTTTTGAGATGTGCACGATGCAAGGGGTCACTAGTTCTAGAGAAGGGACAGGTTGCATAGTCTGAAACCTCGGATATGCTCTCAGATATCGGCTACCAACCATTCCAGTGCAAGTCCATCACCACAAAACCGGAGACCTTTTGTAGCCTAACAGACAAGCGTCACAAAATAGTAAGAGTTTCCACGTAGTCCATCCCATCAGCCCAGCCCTCTGCACGACAGAAGAGTATAATAACTTAAACAACAACAAATGCGCTGTCTTTCTCTATCCCTGCTTGTTGTCACACGCGACCTACTGTTATTCGTGATGACAGCCAGGAAATATTGCGCTGAGGAAATCATCGAAACATTGAGCGGGCCAGCTAACGTCAGCTAGCGTCTGCCCATCTGCCACGAATGACTTTATCCCGCATTGACCACAACAACAGATAAATAAGACGTCCTTGATTACAGCACATAAAACACCAGCTCTCACCTCTCTTCTCTACAACCGACAGTGGGATACGCTGCGCACAACAAAAGCACTTCAGTAACTTTACGACAACATAATTATTTGCCATAACCGCATTGAACATCGAGGCACTCGGCGGTGCCATTACAAGTAGTAAGCTAAACATGACTTACCCACCAGTTGCCTCTCGAGAGCACTCTGCGAATTAGGTTCATCAAATCGCCTATCCAATTCCTTTGCAAATCATAGACTGTAGGTCCAAATACTCTGTCCCTGTAGGAATCCCAACACCGATCTCAAGACATGTTCTCTTTTGCTCTCCGTGTCAATATAAAACTCTGTAGGCAACTGTCCGTGAATGAGACTGAAGAACAGCGCGGGTAAAGTGTCATTTCTCTTACAAAAACTTATTTGATATTGGTGGTCAACAACTTTAGGGCGGGTTTATTAGAGCCAACTTCCAATCACTACGAGAAAGCCAGGAGAACAGAGACAGTTTAGTTCTAGTTTCCTATCAAAATCTCTCAGGAGAAGCACAAATTTACCCAGGAAGTTTCTCCATAGCCTACAATGCACAGTCGCACTCTGATTGGCCAATGCTCCTCAATATTTTATCAATCGGCGGCAAGAGCTCAGGTGAAGCAAAATGCTGTTGCTGTATGCATGTTTCCCCTCATACACGTCAGTAGCCAAACTAAAAGACTGTCGCCATGGTTACTCCTCAAACAAAATCGTGCACTTGTATGAAATATAGAGAACGAAAAAAAAAACGTTATTAACCGGTTTGTGGATTTCAGAATAACGTTTTTGTTCCGGAACACTTGAAGACCATTTCGTTTTCGTTTCCGTTTCCGTTCCTTGTAAAATTCCATAAAATTTCGTTCGTTTTCGGTTTTCGTTTTCGTTCCTTGAACCGGTTCGGAGCCCTGGTAGAGAGGATGTGTGGGAGTGTGTGTGGGAGTGCGTGTGCGTGTGCGTGTGTGTGAGTGTGTGTGTGTGTGTGTGTGTGTGTGTGTGTGTGTGTGTGTGTGTGTGTGTGTGTGTGTGTGGGAGTGTGTGTGGGAGTGTGTGTGGGAGTGGGAGTGCGTGCGTTTGTGTGTGTGTGTGTGTGTGTGTGTGCGTGTGCGTGTGTGCGTGTGTGTGTGCATGTGTGTGTGTAATGTGTGCGTGTGTGTGTGTGTGTGTGTGTGTGTGTGTGTGTGTGTGTGTGTGTGTGTGTGTGTGTGTGTGTGTGTGTGTGTGTGTGTAGGGGTGCCATGGTGGTGTTGCTGAGGGTACTACACTGTAACTTTAAAAGGGGGCCATTCTCTCCACATGGCAGCCTGGAGCTGCAGTAAAGCGAAGGAGAGAGGAGAGGAGAGGAGTGGAAATAGAAAAGAGAATGGAGGCCCAAGTTGACCCCTATTCTTCTCCATCACTCACCCTCTTCATTCCCCTCTTTCCCCTATTTCACCTCTGTTCCTCTCTCTCTCTCTCTCTCTCTCTCTCTCTCTCTCTCTCTCTCTCTCTCTCTCTCTCTCTCTCTCTCTCTCTCTCT
>NC_085865.1:34904192-34909192 GCF_034702125.1 Engraulis encrasicolus | reverse complement strand
CACACACACACACACACTCAGTCTCTTGCTATCTGCTTGTGTCGGTCCTGTCTCTAGATGGTACCTAACCCTGTTTGTAAATCGGACAGGATTATTTGGGGGGGAATTTGTTGACTAGGATGTCATAAATGGATTACAACTCACCACAGAAACATTTCTTGGGAGGGGGGGTGGTGGATTTTTGTATTGTAGAGCGCCAGTGCTCATATCTTTAAAAGGAAGTTCTCCAACATGGAAAATGGTAAATCCATGCTTAGTTGATCAGAGGAAAGTCAAAGAAAGGAGGGGGAAAGAATGAAGAAAGTGAGAGAAATTAAAAAAACCTGAAAAAGGGAAGAGAAAGGAGAATGTGAGATGGAGGTAGTGAAAGGTAGTGAAAGGTACAATAACAGGAAGAATGGAGGATACATGATGAACAAAGAGAGATGGTGAGAATTGAAAGGATAGAGGAGGAAAGAGTGGGAAGAGAATGGGGGAAGTGAATGGGTGAGATGGTAAGTAGCTGAAAAGAGTAAGAAGAATGGAGGGAGAAAGTGAAAAGGAGAGAAAGTGGGAGGAGCTGTTCTTTAATTGACTCAGGGGGTGTTGACCCCTGGCTGCTGCACACAGCTGTAATTTGTCTAATGCACCTCGGCCCCTGCACACTGCAATGCAGGACAACTGGGGGGACAACTAACTGGATGGAGAAAGTGAAAATCCTGCCAGATATTCATTCTGCCTGTGCTTAGGTAATTTCTTTGATTTTTTTTTTTAAAGATTTTTTTGGTCTTTTACGACTTTATTTGACAGGACAGTGTGAGAGGTGGACAGGATGCAAATTGGGAGAGAGACGGGGAGGGGTTGGCAAAGGACCCGGGCCGGGAATCGAACCCGGGTCAGCCGCATGGCAGGCGAGTGCCCTACTGGTTGGCCTCGGCATGACCGTGCTTAGGTGATTTCACTAATTAGCTCATCAACCTGGCTGAAGGGATGTGATAAATAGGATCAGCTGTTTCATTGAATTGGCTGGAGCAAATATGTTGCAGGGTTTGTATGTCCTTAACAGGGGGTTATCTGTTCCTGCTACAGTGAGCTACGTCAGGCACAGCAGCTCACTGCATTGTGTTCAGTTAGGGCTCAGTCACACTATGCAACCTTTTTTTTCACCTCCAAAACTAGTGTTCCGGAACCCAAGTGTTTACTAAATAATGCTTGCTGTAGATGTATTTGGCCTTCATTCGTAGTTTACTGTTGAAATTAAAGTAAATAGGCTACCTCAATAATAAACACCTCAGGTGCACCGTCAGTATTGCACCTTGCAACTGTCCTTGAGTGCCCATTGTGGTTTATTGCTTATGAAAAAATGGTATAAAAAGGCTTATGTATTTTTTTTTAATTGAAGATTTTTCAGAGCTATAAGAAATTAACCCATACTGGTGGTTTATGTAATACTACTAAATAATATTATATACGGTAAATTGCACTAAATTGTGAATTTTTATAGCAGGTTTTAGAGAACATTCCAAGCGTTAAGCTGTCTGCCTAACCCCCACAGACATGTAATTTATACTTTTTCTAACCCCCCCACATAAGTGGCACTCCATTGAAAACCAGTTTGTTTAACATACCAACTGAACGGGAATAAACCTGCACTGTAATTTAAGTGTGTTTATCCTCTCCGCATGGGGGATGATTTGAGAGCAGCGTTGCGCATCCCTCGCCCTGCCATTTCTGGTCGTGCCTTTATAATCAAGGGCTCGTGAGGCGCTTAGGCGCAGAGACCCATAACCATCAGGCTGGGTGCTGCACTGTAGGCCTACTACGGTACACACATTCCTTGTGGTGAGCGTTTGGTGAGTCTTTGGGTGAAGGCAAAATGTTCACCAAATTGTCGACATGCATGGTCCATCTTTCTATCTGTGTCGATAGAACGGTCTGCATTTGGAGTTAGGCTATGCTGTAAGGTGGGTTTTTTTTGGGTGCTGCACTGTAGGCCTACTACACACATTCCATTGGGCCTTGGTAAGCCTTGCAGTGAATCCAAAATGTTCACTAAATAGTCGACATGCAGAGTCCATCTTTCTATCTGTGTAGATAGAGCGGTTCGCATTTGTAGTTATGCTCTAAGGTGCTGTTTTCATGTGTTTAAGAATCAGCTCAGCACGTGTTTTACATGCCACCTGCTTACACAAGCAGTGCCTGTTCACCAGAGGGGAAATGTGAGTGTATAGTATATGAGTGTGAATATGTGTACTATCAAGTGTGTGAGTGCCTGTATATGTGTACTGTCAACTGTGTGAGTGCCTGTATGTGTACTATCATCAACTGTGTGCCAATAGGGATTTCTCCCATGCCTGTAGAGAGCGTCTAGAGTTGCATTCCTAAAGCGTCTCTGATTCTTTTGCCCCCCCCCCCTCGTTCTCTGAAACAGTGTTAGTAAAAGGTGATTTTGTAATGTGGGATGACAATATAACGGGGCTCTCCCTGATTAAAATACCACACGGTCCCCCCTCAGCTGTGCTGTGCTGTGCGGTGCAGGGTGGTGGTGGTGGTGGTGTGTGTGTGTGTGTGTGTGTGTGTGGGTGTGTGTGTGTGTGTGTGTGTGTGTGTGTGTGTGTGTGTGTGTGTGTGTGTGTGTGTGTGTGTGTGTGTGCGTGCCCGTGAGCGCGTGCGTGCATGCGTGCATGCGTGCATGTCTGTCTGTGTGTCAGTGCACACGCACACGTGTGTGTGTGTGTGTGTGTGTGTGTGTGTGTGTGTGTGTGTGTGTGTGTGTGTGTGTGTGTGTGTGTGTGTGTGTGTGTGTACTACAGTGTGTGTGTGTGTGTGTCTGTGTATCTGTGTGTTTGTGTGTGTGTGTGTGTGTGTGTTTGTGTGTGTGTGTGTGTGTGTGTGTGTGTGTGTGTGTGTGTGTGTGTGTGTACTACAGTGTGTGTAGTGCAGTGCAGTGCAGAGGGAGCGTGTCCTGTTGAGTTAGCCGGCAGCTGAGCTGATTCCCTGGGCGGTCAGACGTATCATTGTTTTGACTCGGGAGCGTGGAGCATAGCAGAGCACAGTGTACCACAGCGCAGCGCACAGCGCAGCACAACAGCAGAGCACACAGAGGACTGACAGACAGCTTTAGCGTGTGCGTTTTTCTTGCCGGTAAATTGCTGTGTAAATCTCTCCCACTCTCCCGCGCTTGCTGCCCCACCCCTCCCCTCCCCACTCCACCACTCCCCTGTCAAGCCCCCTACCCAAACTACCATTCCCTCTTCTCTTCTCTTCTCTTCTCTTCTCTTCTCTTCTCTTCTCTTCTCTTCTCTTCTCTTCTCTTCTCTTCTCTTCTACGATCCCCCTGTTCTTACCCCACCACCAGTGAACTCAGTTGGGACCAGAGGTTTGGAAGAGAGTGGAACTGAGTGTGAGCAGGAAGTAGAGGAGAGGTTGGGGAAAGACGAGATGAGGGGGGATCCATGGGAGAAGAGAAGAGAAGAGAAGAGAGGGAGGGGAAGGGAGAGAGAGAGAGAAACGAAATATAATGGAAAGAGAGAAAAAAGAGAGGTGGGAGAGAGAAAAATTAAAACAGAGTAAAGAAAGATGGGAAAAGAAAGAGAGAAAGGCATAGGGAAAAGAGAGGAAGTAAATGAGAGAGAAGAAGAGAGAGAGAATGGTAAAGGCACTTGGCTTTGTTCTGCTCCCCTAGCTTAGTGCCATGTGAAGGAATTTGAGATGGCAGAGCAGTGGCGAAGGGGGAGAGGGGAAAGGGGGAAAGGGGGAGTATAGGCAGATAGAAAAAAAGAGGAAGAGCGAAAGATTGGCGCTCCGTTGAGGCTGTAGCGATACAGCCTTTTCACTGAACCAGGAAGGAGAGGGTGGAGGGGTGTGCATGTGGAGTGTATGGATGTGTGTGTGTGTGTGTGTGTGTGTGTGTGTGTGTGTGTGTGTGTGTGTGTGTGTGTGTGTGTGTGTGTGTGTGTGTGTGTGTGTGTGTGTGTGTGTGTGTGTGTGTGTGTGTGTGTGTGCGTGCGTGTGTGTTTGTTTGCATGCGTGTGTGTATTTGTGTGCAGAAGGCCGCTTCATACTCTTGTATACTACCCACCCATCCAGTGCTGTGCCACTCCATGCCCTGCTCATGGTGCTCCTGCCATGCCAGCTGTCCGTGCCACACAGGGCTAAGGCCATTCAGGAGCTCACACAGCAAACTGACTCTGTTGTTCTACCAGAGCCAATCGAATACAAGTCAAACTGCATTCTCCTGTCATCTCCTCGCCTCTTCTGTCCTCTTGCCCCGTTGTTGCCCTGCCTCTGTGAGGAAAAAAACAGTTTCCCCAATGTCAAGCAGCGCAGCAGAGCATCTGGATGAGAGGACGACCTTTGAATTGTGTTTTGCAATATATTAAATACAAACTTCAACCATCAAACATGCAGAGAAAAGGGATGGGATGAAGTTGGTTTGCACCCTTAGTGTTTTGACCTCTTCATAGCTAAATACCCACAATTCAGTTCAAAGGCCAATCACTTCCTGATGTGTGTAGGCACTGACATGTCTCTGTAATGTGTTTACCAAAACATCTTTTTGAAAATAAGTAAAACGAGGTGTGATACAAATGTGTTAATAGTTACCAGAGGTAAGAACGGGTAAAAAAATCCAAGCCCGAACCGACATGGGCCCATGGGAATTGGGCCGGGCCCGGCCCGAGGCCGACTAATTATTGGATGTGTAGGCCCGAGCCCGAGGGAAGCCCGAAATTTCAAATTTTATTTACAGTGGAATCCGCTTATAGTGGTCACGTTTGTCCGAGCCAATTTGAACACTGTAAGCGATTGATTACTAAAACCGAATTTGTATTATTTCACCCCTTTTTTTGTCTCTACCTGTCTGGCAAAAATGAGCGCTGAGAAAGACGAGGCTTACATGCATTTCAAAGCATAGACCACGCACAGGTCGTCATCTCTTATGATGTCAAATAAGTTTGTAAAGTTCCCATTCCACAAACGTTTTCTGCACAGTGTGATTCAGGTTATGCATGCAAAACGCC
>NC_085865.1:34896692-34899192 GCF_034702125.1 Engraulis encrasicolus | reverse complement strand
CTTTCTCCTGTGCTCTTCTTTCCATTCCTCCTGCCTCCATCCTCTCAGTCTGTCCCCATCCCAGCAGGCCGGTGTTGCAGCGCTGTGTGGCACTGAGAGGACACTATACACCAGTGCCCCCCCCCCCCTCCATTTCCTATACTATTCAAATTTACAATTAATAATATAATGTTTAATGTTTAAACGTATTCGCTTATTGGCGAGACAGGAAATCATTTTCTTGGGGGGAAAAAAAACAAAATCAGATGTCAGACGCCCCCCCTGTGATGCCTCCGTGCCCCCCCAGGGGGGCTTGCACCCCACTTTGAGAAACTCTGTTATACACTAATACGGGCCCTGTGTCCCCTGCTGTCAAGCAGAATCCTGGAATGCATATGCACTATGCAGATCCTGGTAGAACGTCTTGACGAGTGTGTATGCCATGCCATGGTTTCCCCCAGCACTTCACTGGAGACACAGACACTGACTAGATCCCCAGAAAAGACAAAAAAAATGTTTTGCTAGTGTAGTGAGTTTCTTAAGTTGCTATGGACGGAAAATGTTTTCATGTCATATTTCATGTGATACTGCACAACATGGACTTTCCAGTGTTGATAGTCGCATGTCTCTGACATCAGCTAACCCCCTACCTGTCTGTTCTGTGGGAAACACTGCATGTAAATTTCCATTGCCATACAGCTACAAAACAGGAGTAAGACATTGTCTGTAATTTCTCAAAAGACATCAACATGCTCACCTTGACGGCGTAAACGTTCCTTTCTTTCTCTTTTTCTCTTTTCTGTCTCTCTCTCGCTCTCTCTCTCTCTCTCTCTCTCTCGCTCTCTCTCTCTCTCTCTCCTGCTTTCTTTCTTTCTTTCTTTCTTTCTTTCTTTCTTAATCACACACGCACACACTCTCTCTCACACACACACACACTCCCTCTCTCTCATGTCACAAAGCTGTTTAAAGCGTAAATGAGTATTTGACTGATGATTCAGTTACCCGTGTGCAGCAGTGACCTGCGTGCTCGGTCCCCAAGGATTAGCCCCACCACCCCCCGTTCCCCCTCGCCCACTCTCAAACCCGCAACCCCTTTGTAATGAGACTTGAGAGAGAGAGAGAGAGAGAGGGAGAGAGAGAGGGGGGGAGGGAGGGAGAGAGGTAAAGAGATTGAGTATAAAACCCCATTCAGAAGATGCTGTTATTAGCTGCTTCAGGCTTTGTCTCTGTTCCCCCCCCCCCCCCCCACCCCCATCCCATCCCTCTCTCTTCCCCTCCCTAAAAAAAAATCATTCAAGTGCCCAATAAAAAGGCAGGACAATTACCGTCCTCTCTGAGCTCCAAGAACTCTCCCCATCTCTCTCTCTCTCTCTCTCTCTCTCTCTCTCTCTCTCTCTCTCTCTCTCTCTCTCTCTCTCTCTCTCTCTCTGCCTCTCTCTTCCCTCCACTCCGACCGCAACGTGTTTGTGTTTCAATAAGAATTAATGAGGCTGGTCAAAGTTGGGCTCTAATTGCCCTTTATTCATTAAGGCCTCGTTTGTAATCATGTCTTAATGACTTGCCCGCCGAAATAATGACAAAGAAAAATTAGCAAGAGCCCCGGCTATGCAAAGTTATGCCGGTTATCATCAGATAAAAAAGTAAAAGAGCCAAGTTCAAAAGACTTTAAAAAAACGAGATGTGGACAACAATGGATCGGCAATGGATTGAAACGTGCTTGCGATGCGCTTTCTTCTCCTTTTTATTTCGTCAATTATTTCCAACACTTCAGATGAAAAACAAACTTTTGTGGAAGGGTGAATGGAACAGACAATTAACAAGTGACTGAGAGAGTGCATGAGTGAGTGAAATTGTAAGTGACAGAATAAAGAGAGATTGAGAGAGAAAGCTGAGTGAGAGATTGAGAGAGAAAACTGAGTGAGTGAGCGAGCGAGTGAGTGTATATGTGTGTGAGATACACAAAGAAAGATAAAGAAAAGAAGGCAAATGCCATATGTGAGGATCTCTCCCACCCCTTACAGCAAGCATATGAGTTGTTGCCCTCAGGTAGGAGGTTTAGGATGCCCTCATTTAAGACAAACAGAGCCCGCCAATCATTTATACCTACTAGTATCTCTATCCTAAATAAGACAACTGTAAGTTAGTTAGACTGAATAGCACACTGCACTTTGGTACTGAATACTGCACTTTACTGTGTTTATGTTGGGTTTTTTTGTCAACCTGTCTTTTTGTCCTATAGAGGGAGGGGAGGGAGGGGGGGTGGTCGTGTTTGTCTATTGTGTTCTTGTTTATTGTAATGTCTTTGTAATTGTATCAGATGCACTGAAAATGGCACAGAACAAATTTCCGAAAGGACAAATAAAATAATCTATCTATCTAAAGTGAGAGAAAGTGAGTCATGAGAAAGTATAAGTGAGTACTTACGTGAGCGACTGTGAGAGGACCCAGTCGGCCAGCCTAAGAGGACCAGAACCATTGGAGTGTGTGTGTGTGTGTGTGTGTGTGTGTGTGTGTGTGTGTG
>NC_085865.1:34879192-34886692 GCF_034702125.1 Engraulis encrasicolus | reverse complement strand
CAGGCGGGTGAGAAACACAGAGGGAGGTGATTGATGCCCCGTGTCAGTGCAAACAAAATGGCAAATATAATTTAGCATTTAGCTTATGTGGAGATAATGGGCCGAACACGAGCGCGGAACACGAGACTCAGACAAACAGCCACAGCGCCCGATCCATCAGCCCAACGGCAGCACAGGCATGTAGAAAGAGGAGAGAGGGACGGGGAGAGAGAGAGAGAGAGAGAGAGAGAGAGAGAGAGAGAGAGAGAGAGAGAGAGAGAGAGAGAGAGAGAGAGAGAGAGAGAGAGATGACGGGGAGGAGGTAGAGAAAGACAGAGAGGGGATGAGAGAGAGAGAGAGCTATAGAGGGAAGCATTAAGAGGAAAGAGAGAGAGAGAATTAAACTAAAGGTGAAGTTTGTCTTGGCACTCTCCTTTCTCTCTCTCTCTCGCTCTCTCCCTCCTGTCTCTCTTTGTCTCTGTCCCTGTCTCTGTATCTCTCTCTGTCTCTCTCTCTGTCTCTGTATCTCTCTCTGTCTCTCTCTCTGTCTGTCTCTCTCTCTCTCTCTCTCTCTCTCTCTCTCTCTCTCTCTCTCTCTCTCTCTCTCTCTCTCTCTCTCTCTCTCTTCCCATCATTTTAACATCTTCAGACAAAAAAAATGTATGTTCTGTATGCATTTGCTTTGTCACAATGTAAAACACACTCACAGACACACAAGATATCTAGTTCCGTGCTATAATGTGCGTGCTCAGTCTTCTGTGGAACGCTCGCTGATCAAATCCCCGTCGTCGCGGGAGATGACAGACAAGTGGGAAGATGACAGGAGCCACTTCCACCCTCTTCATTAAGCCTTGTTTGGCACCTCATCTACACCCAATCACCATGTCGCTCTGTCATGCCCGGGCGGCCCGCGTGCCTCAGCTTTAGACCCTTCTAACATGATTTGTTGTCTCCCATCTTCCTCCCTCAGTAGCATTTTTGGTGCGTGGTACTCAACCAGGCATATGATTATATGATTATCTGCCCCTCAACTATAGGACCCATAACCCAGCGTCTGGGTTGGGATTAACCCTTAATGAGTGACATGAACGGGGATGTGAAATGTGACATGTTTTTACTGGTGCATGTATTTATATGTACATGTAGGGAAGGCGAGGACTTGTTTGAATAGCGTGTTTCACGCAGAGGCCGTTCAATGTGATTACAAAAGCAAAAACAAAAAAACGAAATGGTAAATCACAGAAGACTGAATTCCATTTTTTGAATGTGTTAACATGGGAAATATACATTACACAGTGTTCTTTAGATACAGAATTTCTGTATTTGAATTTATTTTGATTATCAGTGGGTTGTATGTGACAGCACTGTAGGTGTGCTGTTCTCTCAGGTCTTGTCTTGTAATATTGTCAGGAAGGTTTATGTTATGTGATTTGACATTAGCTAATTTTTGTACATTTTTACACCATAGAATGAAACTATGTGAGATATATTGTAAATTATCCATATAATTTTATGAAATATTTACAGTAGTTGTAATAGGCCACTGTCAGCAAGGCCTGAGTAACCATGTACAAAGGGGATAAAAATGGCAGAGTGGCAATTTGAGCCGGTGTGTACTGTATGTGCGTGCAAATGCGAGAGCAATGTCCGTTTGGAGGGACGTTAAGAAAGAAAAATTGAATTATTTTAAAGACAAGTTCTCCTTCTCGCGAGCAGAATTAATCGTTATTAGCCGCCTTAAATATATGCCTAAGTACACAGCGAGTATTATTGCGGTACTTCCCCATTCAGCGCCTCATTACGAGTCGTAATTACAGTTGGTTTTGCCTCGCGGCGCCACCATCAATCTCCGCAACCAGCGCGAGCGAGTCGAGCGTGAGAGCAGAGCAGCCTCGGCCAACACAAGAGCAGAGAGACCGGAGTGGGCATCTGTGTCCGGAGTATGGAGGAGGAGAAGGAGAGAGAGAGAAAAAATGAACGGATGAACGGAAAGAACAGAAAGAAAGAAAGGAAGGAAGGAAGGAAATGGGCAACTCATTTTCTTGAGGCGTTCTACACCCCGGCTTGATTTGTTCTACCCCTTTCGTGCTTGGCAGAGAGCTGGTGGAGAGAGTCCCATCCTATTATTCGGACGGCCTTAATTGAAACATGTTTATTTATGGAGCTTTGGGCTTGGAGAGAGAGAGAGAGAGAGAGAGAGAGAGAGAGAGAGAGAGAGAGAGAGAGAGAGAGAGAGAGAGTGAGAGAAGCTAGGTAGGCGTGTCAGTCAGGGCCAGTGCAGCAGACAGGGCCAGGGTGGATATGAGAGCGCACGGAATTAAATTAAAAGCTCATAAAATGAAATATGCTTCATATTAGCTGGTTGACACTTAATTTGCCTCCGAACGAGCGCAGGAAATCACAAATTAACTGTCCTTTGTTTTCCTCTCCCGCGGCAGCCCCATTAGAGGCAGGGAAAGTGCAATTATGGGCAACGGGGATAATCGTTTGGTTTATGAATCCACACGTTAAGGGTGTTAGGTTTGGAGGGTTTTGGGGGTGGGCGGTGGGTGGTGGGTGTCGTTCCCTGGCTTTGGCATTCAATATTTTAAAAAAAGCAAAGCATGGGGGTCACGGTTTTCCCTTGTGTGGGCTTGCTGTTTACACGCCACACGAGCCGCCGTGAAAGGAAGTTGCCTTCGCTGGCACAGGAAGTCGGGAAATCTCAGGCCCACTCAGAGGCTCTTTGAGCTCAAAGTGCGCTTTATTTTCAATACAACTACGTAACACGCATTACACAGAGGACTGGGAAACTGCGTTTCACCAGACACAATATGTAAAACAAAAACACGCAGGCATGCACGCACACAGGCACGCACGTACACACACACACACACACACACACACACACACACACACACACACACACACACACACACACACACACACACACACACACACACACACACACACACACACACACACACACACAAACACAGTGCCCCAAGCGCTCGCTCACTGTAAAAAGCGGGTGCTGCTGCTCCGCTCCACTCTGCTTTGGTTGAGTGCCCCCCTTTAGGAATGACTAATGTGGGTTTAAAGTAGGACCGATTTCAAATTTACAAAGCAGATTGGTCACCTCGGAGCAGTCAAGGGAGCAGAAGTTTGCCATCCATTTGTGCAACCATGTCTATTTTTTTCTTTTCTTTTTTTTTGTTTGGCTGGGCCAGGTGTCTCCAGAACATGTTGTGGTAGCGGTTTGGGATTTAAAGTGTGACACCTTTTCTTTGACCCAGCTGGGGTTCACCTGAAAAGAGGGTCCGAGGTGTATATGTACATCGTCCAGAGCACAGGTGGGGGAAAAGGAAGAACGAAGGACTGAAAGAATGGGAGTAAAGAAGCAAAAAACAGAGGGAGGGAGAGAGAGAGAAAGAGAGAGAGGGAGATAGAGAGAGAGAGTCAGACAGATTGTGTGGCAAACAAATTCAGAGTGCCTAAATCCCCAATTTATTTCAAACACTTCTTCCGTACGTACACATACACGTCTGCAGCGTTCCCTAATGAATCCGTTTGGATGTTGGTAACAGCCTTGAAAGAAGCAGCCAAATGCAGCACTAAATAATGTCGAAAATATAGTATACTGTATATATGTTTAAAGACCCTTGACTTAAATGTGCACAAGGCTGATGTACTTCCAAAATTGGATTTTATTTGGAAAGTGAAAGTGAGTTGTATTTTTTTGTCTACCTGAGCTATCAACACAGATTATTTCACATTATCAGCTCATCTAAATGGGATCAGATTTATTCGGCTGGACACAAATATGTGGTAGGAATTCTACTTTTCTGAAGCTGGGTGATCCGTCTCTGTGGTGAGTTCCCTGGTCAATAAAAGCTCTCTGTCTCTCTCCATGGCCAGAGGTAATTCAGGGACAGCAGCAGGCAGGCACGCTTGGCTACAGCTGAGCTGTGAGGATCCTCGGCAGGTTGTTGCTCCTGTATCTGCCTGCCAGCCCAAAACGCCACACTTGGCAGCCACAGCCCCAGCCCCAGTCCTAGTCAGCCCCGCTTGCCTGGGCTATCTTTGTCCTCCTCTTTAGCATTTTCAAAAGGGGCCTGAAACTCTGCTCCGGTAAGCTAAGCCTTTTAAAAGGAGCTGCTGGGGACTCGCCTGGCACCTGTGGTGGCCCTCTAGCCGCCAGCCTTTGGCCCAAACATCAACTTGCACAGCCATCACCATGACTCTGGCCAGATGAATTCTTGCATTCTAGAACCCCCCCTGCAGCAGCTGGAGGGAGACAGAGCAGTCAACTCAACCCCATTTACAAGTGGGGGTTCTCTTGCCCCCCCATCAACACCACTAGGAGTCTAACCACCACCCCTCCCTTCAGCCTTACCTTTTGGTGTCATCCCCAAAACTCAAGGGTGCACCGCTTCGCTAGTTGTCACCAGACATGTGTGCACAGCCATTACCCTGAGACCCATGAAACAGCAGGAGTGAGGCGGGGTGCCAACTCAGTCCTGTTTACAGTATTAGGGGCCCAAACTCCTCCTCCACCTCTGCCTTTGGTGAGCATTCCCAAAAGTCAAGGACGTGTTTCCCTGGTGGGACTTGGTGGCCCCAACATCAGCTTCGGTGGCTGTGGTGGCTGCGGTGGCTTTCTGAGTGAAAGTGAAAAGTGAAAGCCCATTGGGAAACTCCAACTCCCATTGTCATTGTGACACAGCACTCCACAGCACACAAGTGAACACTGCACACTGCACACAACGAAATTGCATTTATGCCTCACCCGTGCAAGGGGGCAGCCCTCAGTGGCGCCCCATGGGGAGCAGTGCGGTGGGACGGTACCATGCTCAGGGTACCTCAGTCATGGAGGAGGATGGGGGAGAGCACTGGTTGATTACTCCCCCCACCAACCTGGCGGGTCGGGAGTCGAACCGGCAACCTCTGGGATGCAAGTCTGACGCCCTAACCACTTACCCATGACTGCCCCGCTCACCCATGACTGCCTTTCTCTGCTGTCTGATGACTTTTAGTGGATGGAAAACAAAAAACATTACATTTCACTCAGCTGATGCTTTCATTTTATTCAAAGCGACTTACAGTTATGATTTGTCAGGGTATTGGTTACAGTCCCTGGAGCAATATGGGGTTAGGTGCCTTGCTCAAGGGCACTTCAGCCATGGATAGAGATGTAGGGAGAGGTCAGGGGGGAATCCAACCTGCAACCCCCAGATTGAAAGACCAACCCTCTAACCACTAGGCCACGGCTGCCTATAGCTACAACTACTTTCTTGGGTTTGAGCGTGTCTATTGGGACCACCACTTATCCTTCCACCACCACCACTCTTCCCTCCTCCACCTCATCGTAGGGGTCATCCCCAATAACTGAAGTACGCTGTGCCTTCTTCTGCTTGGCGTTAGCGACCCGCGACTGGTGCTGAGAGGGCACTTCCTGGCTAAACAAACAAAGTGACCACTCACACAGGGCTCCTCTCCACAGGAGACCCACTCTGCGGCCAAATGGGCATTGTCCACGACTGACTTAATAAGGATGCAGTGTGTGTGTGTGTGTGTGTGTGTGTGTGTGTGTGTGTGTGTGTGTGTGTGTGTGTGTGTGTGTGTGTGTGGTGGTTGCCCCTTCATTCTTGGGTTATTTTGGCGGCAGCCGCAAAAAATTACAAAGGCCCTGCCGCTTTTGGAGGGCTCACTGTCCAGTCTGTGGTCTCTCAGCAACCCGGCTGAACAAAAAGAAGTATTCAACACAAGACCATTACCCACTGCAGAGTTTACTCAAGACTCACTGGCCATCAAAGTCAATCAGAAAACTCTAATGAAAAACACACATAGACAAATACTGTGTACATGAACAGACACACACACACACACACACAGACACACACACGCATGCACGTGCACACACACACACACACACACACACACACACACACACACACACACACACACACACACACACACACACACACACACACACACACACACACACACACACACACACACACACACACACACACACACACACACACACAAATGATGCCGATGTAGGCTGTTACTTAGGCACGCACACACGAGTGCACACATATAATAAAACACACCCGCATGCGTGCGCGCGTAAGAGTAATTAGTGTACCTCTTGGGCTATAGATAGGTAGGTTAACTGTAAGTGTTTAATTATGAACACTTTGAATAGTGATGATGTGAACACATCAGGCTCAGCAGAAAAAAAAGTGTCAAGGGCTAACCCTTTTTAGTAGACGTGTACTATGTGTGTGATTTCCTCATTGAGGAAATCATTAACATTAAGTTATAATGTTTTAAAATGTGTGTATATTTTAAAAGTTTTTTGGGGGGAAATGTCAGTGGGTTTATTCCATATCAGTGCAATGTGGCCAAATGTATGTATATACTTTCCTTCACGTTATACAACCCACACCTTTCCTTTCATCCATGTGTTTCGTGTGTGTGTGTGTGTGTGTGTGTGTGTGTGTGTGTGTGTGTGTGTGTGTGTGTGTGTGTGTGTGTGTGTGTGTGTGTGTGTGTGTGTGTGTGTGTGTGTGTGTGTGTGTGTGTGAGTGTGTGAGTGTGTGTGTGAGTGAGTGTGTGAGAGAGAGCGTGTGTCTTTTCCTTCCAAAATGTAGGTGTTGTGTGCAGTATGGAGGGTATGTGCATGTTTCTATGTAACTGCATGCATGACTGTGTACGCGTGTCTGTGTGCATAGCATAACGTACTTCTAAGGTGTGCAAAGTCTTTTTTTTCTCCGCCATTTATTTACATAAAGTGTTGTCAGGAAGCCCAATCTCCCTTTGCAGTTTGGAGAGGAGAGGAGAGGAGAGGAGCTGAGAGAGGTTAGGGGGGAGAGGAGAGGAAAGGAGAAGAGAAGGGAGGAGAGGAGAAGAGAAGGGAGGAGAGGAGAGGAGAAGGGAGGAGAGGAGAGGAGAGGAGAGGAGAAGGGAGGAGAGGAGAGGAGAAGGGAGGAGAGGAGAGGAGAGGAGAGGAGAGGAGAGGAGAGAAGTGCCGCGCCGCCACGCTGTTTAGCATAAAGAACAGTCTCTTATCTCCTCACCTCTCCACAGACACAGGCAAGGAGAGAGAGGCGCGCAGTGGTCCAGGCATGGCACTTTACACTGCATTACGAGGGAGGGGAAGAAAGAAAGAAAGAAAGAGCGCCATAAGGGAACTGGGGAGAGAGAGAGAGAATGAAAGAAAGAGGGAAGGAGAGAAAGAAACGGTGCCAAAAAGAGAGACAAAAAAACCCTGCAACACCCAAAACAACGTATCATTGCTCCATCCACCTACACCTCTACTCCCATACGTATACTAAAGGCATGACACTTCAAATTCCCTTACACGAAGAGGACAGCGAGTGAGCGAGAAAGGGAGAGAAACAGAACGAAAGAGAAAAAAATAAGAGAGGGAGAGTGGGAACGACGCTTAAAAAAACACAGCCGAGAAAGATAAGGGGATGGAGAGATAGAAGTAGAGCCAAAATAAAAGAGACATAAAAACGCCCTGAAAACAAC
>NC_085865.1:34869192-34874192 GCF_034702125.1 Engraulis encrasicolus | reverse complement strand
CACCACCACCATGCGTGCACTCAAAACACCTCGTCTACTCAAAACACCACCCCCTCCAGCCACACACCACTTAAATAATGATTATTATTATTCTTTTGATTTTTACCCCCAGCTCCCTTTTATATGTTTTGCCTATGGGAATAAATGGTAATGTCTCTTTCATAGTTTTATTTATCCATTATTTAAACACACACACACACACACACACACACACACACACACACACACACACACACACACACACACACACACACACACACACACACACACACACACACACACACACACACACACACACACACACACACACACACACACACACACACACACATGCGCACACATGAAATTGCAAATACATAGCACATTTTTTTACAAGCTCGCACTGTCACCCAGAGGAAGCATTACAGTGCTATAGCTATTGCAATAGGAGTTTCTATTATCAAAATGTCAAACTCCCTGGCTCTATAGTATACATATTCCACCAGCAACACCATGCATGTGATGAAGACTGATGGTCACAGGGAAAATAAGACAAAATAGCCCCCATCCTCCACTCCCCCCCCCCTATATGGACAAATGTATTCAGTGTGGTGGCTGAGGTCCCCAGCCGCTCCTCTTGGCTCTGCACTGCACAGCACTGTGCGACGCGGCGCAGCTCGCCTCAGAGCAGCACTATAGCAATGTGTATTTTCCATTACTACGACTGCTGGTCGGCCATCCTCCTCCCAACCCCCCTCCCTGCCTCCGACCCCTTCCTCTCCGCTCCTCCTCTCCTCCACTCTCCACTCCTCCTCTCCCGTGCTATCCGCCGTTCACCCCACCTAGGCCACTCTGGGGGCCAGTTACAGCAAGTAACGAGATTTAGGGAACAGGATCATAAATCCAGCATGCTTTCCGCCAGAAAAAAAGCTCCCTCTCTCCATTTCTCTCTTTTTCCTCTTCATTTTTTCTCTTTTCTTTTTCTCTTGGTCTATTACTCTCTGTGTCCCCCCCCCCCCTCTCTCTGTGAGTCTGAACTTTTATTCTTCCTTCCTTCCTTCTCTCTCTCTCTCTCTCTCTCTCTCTCTCTCTCTCTCTCTCTCTCTCTCTCTCCCCCATCCCTCCGGTTAGTGAGCAGTTGTACTGTAAACGGAGGGAAACATGAATAACAGAACAGAAAGAAAAGATTACCACATGTCACTACTTAAAAGTCCTACTCCAAAACGAAAAAAAAAAGGCACCTTTGGGAAGTCGTGGTTAGAGTTTGCTTTTTAGGAAGGAATTATTTTCCATGGTCTTCCCTAGTGCCTTGCCTTCCGTTGTTTTTTTTTCATTCTAACCAAAGACATTTTAGTGAATTATAGTCCATCTTTGGTGAGTTTGTTGCACATTGTGGAACTCCTGGTAGTAATTTAATTTTTACTGTAAAGTGAGAGATGGGTAGCTAGTGCTGCACCTGTCTTCTCAGTCCTGTGGTACACTATTTGCCCTAATGGGCACATTGTTCACTTATGTACGTACATAAATAATTTTGGAATAGCGATTTTACTGGAGTACCAGTTGATTTGTCAAAGGAGAAAATATGCATTCAGCATACCTACAGCCACACACCTGTTGAGTAAGAACTATTGTCTTACAGTGTACGATTGTTTTTATTTCATATGTATTTATTGGTGTGTGTGTGCGCGTGTATATGTGTGTGCGTGTGTGTGGCACGTGCATGTATCAGCATCTGTGTGTTTGTGTGCAGAATTGGTAGTGTGAATGTGTGTGTATGTATGTGTGGCACACGCGCGTGCGCGCGTGTGTGTGTGTGTGACACTGAACACACTCTGGTGTGTGTGGTGCGGAGAGTAGAGTGTGTCACAATGAGAGCGAGCCCTCCCTTGTGATGTATCCCAAGTCTCCCCTGTCACACTCGTAGCAGTCAGGCAACATGCTCGCACACACACACACACACACACACACGCGCACAGACACACACACACACACACACACACACACACACACACACACACACACACACACACACACACACACACACACACACACACACGTGTGCGCGCACAGCCACACATCGGCACATACATACACAGACATTCACACACATTCACACTACCAGTTCCGCACACAAACACACAGATGCTGATACATGCACGTGCCCACACAGACACATACACATAAACACACACACGCACACACACACACACGCACACACACACACACACACACACGCACGCACGCGCACACACGCACGCACGTGAGCGCACACACACACACACACACACACACACACACACACACACACACACACACACACACACACACACACACACACACACACACACACACACTGTCACCTGCAGGCCCTCTGCTCCACTCACTCATGATTAAATATCAAGGTACCACACTTGACATTTTATTAGTCCAACAAGATGGATGAAATGGCAAGGATAAAGTAGGCTTTGTCTGTGCAGCTCCCACTGTCGCACTCAGCAGACTACTCTCCGTCTCTCCAACACACACAGACACTTCTCTTCTCTTCTCTTCTCTTCTCTTCTCTTCTCTTCTCTTCTCTTCTCTTCTCTTCTCTTCTCTTCTCTTCTCTTCTCTTCTCTTCTCTTCTCTTCTCGTTCGCATCTTGTCTCACCTTTTACTGTCCTCTCTTTGGCTACTTCACTTTTCTACATCTTGTGAGAATGTTGATTAGGAGGAGGAAAAAGAAAAGAAAATAGATAAGTGACGGATATTCTGGTTATGCTAGGGACTCTCTCTCTCTCTCTTTCTCTCTCTCTTTCTCTCTCTCTCTCTCTCTCTCTCTCTCTCTCTCTCTCTCTCTCTCTCTCTCTCTCTCTCTCTCTGCCTCGCTCTGTGGCTCCCTTTTTCAGAGGGACTTTCTCTTTTCTCTGCTCACCATTTTTTTCCTCGCTCTTGTCTTTTTTTCCCTCTTTTCTTTTCTCACTCCATCAGAGGCATTAGTTCCAGTAGAGTGAGTGTGTTCAGGCCCAGGTTGTTTACACAGCCCTCATTGCTGGGCCATGCCAGGAGCATTTTGTGTGTGTGTGTGTGTGTGTGCGTTCGTGCGTGCATGCATGTGTGTGCATGGTTGTGAGTGTGTGTGTTTGTGTGTGTGTGTGTGTGTGTGTGTGTGTGTGTGTGTGTGTGTGTGTGTGTGTGTGTGTGTGTGTCTGTGTCTGTGTGTGCGTGTGCGTGTCTGGTTTGCTTGGTTTGTTTGTATTTGCACAGCTTGTGAGTTTGAGTGTGTCTGTATATTTGCCTGTTGAAGCGATTCGGCATCTCTTGGCATCCTGTTCTCCCGTGCTAAAAACAAACTTAGCTAGCTCCAGCTTTGCCCACCACCACCCTCCGCCTCCGCCCTCTCCCTCCTTCCCCTGACCCCACCTCCTCCACCCTCCCTCCCTCTGCTCCCCTCCCCTCTCCCCCTCCCCCCTCTCTCTCCCTCCTCCCCCTGCCCCTCCCTCTCCCCCTATCTCTCCCTCCTCCCTCTGCTCCCAGTCCAGTTCAGCTCTTTACTGGCTCAGGGCTAACCCCACTCTCAACTCTGACTTCCCCACCTGCTCTGTTTTCCAGTCCAACAGTACAGTACCGCCACTATAACAGCCCACTCTCACTCCCACTCTTGTCCTCAGTCTACTGTAACTCTCATACTCTCACTCTACCTCTTGTCCTCAATCTACTCTTAACTCTCATACTCTCACGCCCACTCTTACCCGATAGAGCCTTTACTCTTTCACAGTTGCTCTCACTCTCATCCACCTCTCACTCCCACTCTTACCCCAAACTTCCACCCCCTTTTTTATCCCTTAACTTATCCCCCCCCACACACACACACTCATCTGCAGTTTTTCTTACCCCCAACTTTCACCCATACTCTTCCCTCCCTCACCTCTGC
Source organism: Engraulis encrasicolus (assembly GCF_034702125.1). NCBI lineage: Eukaryota > Metazoa > Chordata > Actinopteri > Clupeiformes > Engraulidae > Engraulis > Engraulis encrasicolus. Next base: position 34,870,300 of record NC_085865.1, on the reverse strand, counting down.
TCTTACCCCTGCTCTCACCCCTACTCCTAACTTTTTTGCACTCTCTCACTCTTATCCTTTCTCTCTACCACTCTATCCTTATTCTTTCTCTCTACCGCTCTTTACCATGTTCACCCAGATCCTTTGTTTTCACCCCCACTCCTACCACTCTCACCTGGTCCCTGCCCTCAGAACCCCATTAGGGCTGCACAGGGCCAGTGGAGCAGCAGAATAAGGTGAGGAGTGAGGGGTGGTGGAGTGAGGGATATGGGGGTGAGGGGTGGTGGAGTGAGGGATATGGGGGTGAGGGGTGGTGGAGTGAGAGATATGGGGATGAGGTGAGGGGGTGAGGGATATGGGGGTGAGGTGTTGTGGAGTGAGAGATATGGGGATGAGGGGTGGTGGAGTGAGGAGTGAGGGATGGTGGAGTGAGGGATATGGGGGTGAGGGATATGGGGGTGAGATATGGGGATGAGGTGAGGGGTGGTGGAGTGAGGGATATGGGGGTGAGGTGTTGTGGAGTGAGAGATATGGGGGTGAGGGGTGAGGGGGGGTGAGGTGTTGTGGAGTGAGAGATATGGGGGTGAGGGGTGGTGGGGTGAGGGATATGGGGGTGAGGGGTGAGGGATATTGGGGTGAGGGGTGGTGGGATGAGGATTATGGGGTTGAGGGGTGCGGGAGGGAGGGGTGGTGGAGTGAGGGATATTGGAGTGAGGGGTGGTGGACTGGGGGATATGGGGATGAGGGGTGGTGGACTGGGGGATATGGGGATGAGAGGCTGAGGGGAGAACCATTCAGTAGGCCATGAAGTCTACTGGCCGCCGGGCAGACAGATCTGGCTGAGGAGAGAAGCCGTGGAGACAGAGCTTCTAAACAGAGAGAGAGAGAGAGAGAGAGAGAGAGAGAGAGAGAGAGAGAGAGCGAGCAATGTTTATAGAGAGGGAACACAAGTCCAGCAGAGGGATAGAGAGAGAGAGAGAGAAATACAGACTGAACAGAGAGAAAAAAAAATGTTTGTTTCCTCGATATTCTTGTCATCTGCCTTCCCGCTGCGTTCCCCTTTTCTCTCCTCTCCTCTTCCTTTTCCTTTGTGCTGTCCGTCTGCTGTATTTCCTCCACTGGACAAAGT
>NC_085865.1:34851692-34854192 GCF_034702125.1 Engraulis encrasicolus | reverse complement strand
GGGAGGGGGGTGTTGTACTGGGGTTCTGGTGGATAGAGACACAATGGGACTCAGAGGTGGAGTTGGTGATGGGTTGGGGTGTGGGGTGTGCAGTAAGGGGACAGAGTTGGGCTGGGGGGGGTTGTACTGGGGTTCTAACTCATCTGGTGAGTGTTGGGGGTGGGGTGGTGTGATGGGTGTTGGGTTTAGACTAAAGGGTGATTTATGCCTCGAGACCAACTTCCCTGCGTCGTGATGCAGTGAGCCGCGCAGTTAACGGAGTGAAGCCCCCTCATCACGCAGGTACTCTGGGGCACCTCTCCAAAATTGTGACTCAACGCAGTGAATGATGCAGACGGCAACGGAGTGAAGGGCGGGAAGGACAGAAAATAGGTCTCTGATTGGTCCTCTCGGCCAGCCTGCTCTGTCCTCGAGTCGAGAACAAGCTAGGGACTACTTCCTTGTTCTAACCTTCGTCGGGCTACAGACTGTGTGAGCTCTTCATTAAATAAGTTGCCCGTGCTTTTGTCGTTTCATTTAAAGATCGCCTCTCAACGTCATTGTATTAATATTGCTGTGTTCCCCATTGTTATAGAATGTGTTACGCGTTGGTCTTGTTTTAAAAAACGTTCTGGTTGCTTTGTTTCAAGCTGTTTTTGCAAGCTAGAAAGGTGGCTTGTGGAGAAACGAGAGGGTGTTCCGTGTTTCTCGTGGAAATGCGTCTCTGATTGGCTCACTCCTCCTGCTCTCATGGAAACGCGTCTCTGATTGGCTCAGTCCTCCTGTTCTTGGAGAGAATGTAATGGGAAGCAGAGTCGCCACTTCTCCGGGTGGTACTGCACTATAGGGGCGCCAACGGAGGCGTGCATGCTCCATTCAGGGCTGTGCTCTTTCGACAGCGACCCCTAGGCGAGCTGCAGGCAAGGAGCAACCAGTGTGGGCTTGCTGTATGTATGAGGCTTTGTGCTGTGTGTGTACCTGAGAGTAGCAACCAGCTGATAGCTAAACTAAGCCAGGTTTCGGGCCACCAGACGTTGCTTGTATTGAAAACAAGCAGAAAAAAATTACTCGACATGTTTTTAGAAAAATGGGTCGACATAAACCTTTGTGGGCAACGCCTTCTTTCGACGTGACGAAACACAGAAAGGCTTTCGTGATTCGCTCGTTTATCTGCATTATTTATGTCAATTGGGAAACACCGGGAAACACAGCCAGGCGAGGTGACGCACCGCTATGAGAGCCTTGCAAGTGAGTTTAACTTGGGGTGACCGTCCGATCTTCAAAAGGAGTGAGTAAAACTGTGTTTTATCGGAAGTTGGCCTTTAATATTTCATTTTCATTGTTGTCGAGTCTGTGTAACTACAAAACAACAGACACGTCTAGTTTACTCCTTGTATTGAAGGTAGAGTTTGAACAATTTCGCTGTCCCTACCGTTGTGACGGAAACGGATAGCGCAGCTAGAATGGAGCTATAAATCAATATTCACTGCGTTGACTCACTACGTTGAGGCTCTAAACAGAGCATAACCCGCCCTTAAGGGGAAGGTTGGGCCGGGAGTGTGAGCTAAGGGGTGTAGGGGGGATGAGCGGCCGGCTGGGGTGTGGGATGTGGGGTGTGCTGGGGACTCAGGGGTGTAATTTGGCCGTTCCGGTCCCCAGGCAGGCTGGGTTCAAGGTCACTTCTTCATCTCCTCAGCAAACTTCTCATCACCACGTTCACTTCTTTCAGCTAGACTCTCTTGGCAGTCATCGCTCTCTCTCTCTCTCTCCCCCCGCTCTTATGTCACCCCCCTCTCTTCCTCTCTTATGTCTCTCTCTCTCCCTCTCTTTCTCCCCCCCCCTCTCTCTCTCTGTCTGTCTGTCTCTCTCTCTCTCTCTCTCTCTCTCTCTCTCTCTCTCTCTCTCTCGCTCTCTCCCCATCTGTCCTCTGCTCCCCTGACAGCTTTTGTTACGATGCTGTCATACAGCGAGCAATTACAGGGGTCAGATCTTTAAACTTCAGTCAACGTTTTTCTCATATTTGCGTTTTCTGCGGAACATCAAGGCCCACATGTTTTTTTCTGTCCTGGGAGACCATCTTTAGATCCAAAAAAAAACATCCCCTATAGCCTCTGCAGATGTTTCCACGCTTGCAGATACTGTGACTTCCTTTTTAAACTACGCAAATCACTGCTTTAAGTAAATCAGAACTTTTTAAAACACATTCATAAAATTATGCATTATGCATGTCTGGCAACCGGCATCAAATTGAAGCGCGAAGCATTCAAAATCTGCGTGTCTTAACGTTGGTGTTTCACACGCCACTGTGACTATATATTATGCAGACGCTGGCAGCAGTAGACCTGACTCTGGACTCTCTCAGCGTAGCTGGTCATGTTGGTACTGTAGCCGGTTGCAAACGTAAGAAAACACTGCAAGGCATTGTGGGTAGTGGCGAGAATTCTTGGCTGTCTCGGACTGATTAAGACGGTGCTGAAAGCTGCCTTTGATCTTAGGAAATGTCTGGCAGGGCAGCAGTAGG
>NC_085865.1:34834192-34841692 GCF_034702125.1 Engraulis encrasicolus | reverse complement strand
ATTGCATTCAGTGTTTTTTAAATGATATGGCTCTCATGAAAATGTCCTTTCAAAAATTTGCCGTTTATGGCTCTTTCCACCAAAAAGGTTCCCGACCCCTGTCCTAGAGCTTGATCGTGAATCTGATATGAATGTTGATAACGGTGTCGAGCATTTGGACCGATTTTAATTTATGCCTGTCATAGCTTTGCGAGTGGCAACATCTCTCGCGCTATTGGAATCATTGGAAGTGCATGCTGTTTTCTGCCAAAGAGTTGCTCCAACTCCAATTGGTTTAAATTAGGCAAAATGGTGTTGATGAAAGTGTTTGTCCAGGCAGTGGAAATGTCTTGAAAACATATGAACTAATTAATATGCCTAAACGAACTACTAGCCTACTGATAAGAAGGTCCATAAAACCCAGTTAGCTAGATTAAGGTCAGTCAGACTGTCCAGTAAGAAAAGTTTGCTTCCCAAGGTCTGAAATTTCCAAGAGCTCTTAAGGTGACAGTGCATACTTTTACTTCATCTAGGCCTAATTTAAGCATACTATTTTAGTCTTTTAAATTTGTTACATAGGCCTAGCCTATTAAATTATAACATAAATTCAACATTCTGGGCTATTGGGCTGCTGTAAAGATACTTTCTTTCCAACATCTTACAAATGTAGCCTACAGTATATTGATGGTGGTGGGTTGATGATTAAGTAATAATCAAGATCTGAATTGGAAACATTACTTAGTAATATTCACTACACAATTCAATGACAATATAATCAACATATTATTAAGCATCAATGTTACCCCTAAAATGGAGGGGGGGGGTGGACCCGCTCACTGAGGTCATTGGCTCTGCTCAGTGATATAGTGCATTTGCCCAGGCAAAAAATTAGAGGGAACATTGCCTGACTCTTGCCCGACCTGTAGTTTCGTGCACCTTTGTGAGCTCCACTACTGGTCTGCAGCATTTTATTGGAGCATTTATTGCTTCAATATCAACAATAAAAACGTTTTCTGTTGATCTCTTCAATATATTCAACATAATCAATTTTCAACTAATATAGTATTTTAAATATTACAATTGCAGATTATTTTTTTCCTCAACTTTTAAATGTTGAAGATTTTAGTGGTTAACCATCATGTAAGAAAAGTGGACAGCAAGCACAGGCATCTGCTGTTACAACATACAGACGTACCTCCTCCATGTAATCAAGTTAAAGTGGATGTCGTTGCCTAATGAATTGAATTGGAGTCACTTAGCGGCTAAACAAGCTAATGTGATGGTAAACTGAGGGAGGGAGGGAGGATGGGAGGAGGGAGGTAGCGCTTGGTGTCTGTGTGTGGCCCCTGTACTGTACTGGGACCGGCCCGCTTTCCTCCGGCTCACCCATCCATCCACCCATTTAGCGGCGCTGAAACTGGGCCAGCAGACAGACGACAAAGCCTGACAGCTAAACTTTAAGCTAATGCTGCTGCTGCTGCTGCTGCTGCCATCATTAAGTATGTGTCTGCCGAAGCTCTGTGCATGAGGGCGAGTGGGTAAGTGAGAGAGTGCGGCACGGCACGGCAAAGCACAGACTGCGTATGCAAATGAGTTATTTTAAAGTGTAAATAGGAAATTAAACGCACCCCCGTTTCGCAGGAAGGTCGGACAGCGAGCGTTCCGCACCCTTTGATGAGGATGCATTTAGTCAGCTTTCATGGAAGCATCTGCGTTGAACCCCAACCCACCACCACTCCTCTTCTCTCTCTCTCTATTTCTTTCTCTCTCTCTGTCTCTCTCTCTCTCTCTCTCTCTCTCTCTCACTGTCTATCCTCTGCACTGCAAACTAATTAAAACTAGCCAAACTTGCACGAGTATCAGAAAATTAATTGCTATTAAGTGGGAATTGGAATGTTCCACCATTCATCACTGGCCAAATCCTTTCTTCTGTGTCAGTGCTTAAGATTAATAGACTGAAACAAAACAATTAGGGCCAGAGGTTTTCTCTTTTTTTTTCTTTTTTTTTGTTGAAATTCAGACGTTTGGGCTTCCTCACTTCAAATCGCCTGTGATCATTTCTGGTAATAACCCCATTGCATTTTTTAACAATGTGTGTTCCACAACGCCAGAAAAATTAACACTTTAAAAGCTCCCACTCCCCCCCCAATTTTTCATGATGTACGTATAGATACAAAAACCATGGTTGAAACAGACGAGAAGAGAAGAGAAGACAAGAGAAGAGAAGAGAAGACAAGAGAAGCAAAAGAAGTAGAGAAAATAAATGGTAGAGAAGAAGAGAGAGGACAAAAGGAGTGAAAAGATGGTGCGAGGGAGGGGGAGGAAACATTGCAATGAAGGGACGTTGATATCAAGAAGCTTTTTGTTAATCATTAGGCTTGAGCATCAGAAGCAGCAGCAGCAGTAGACTGTAGTGCTCAGTGTGGATCAGCGTAATTACCTTTGGAGAGCGCATGGCCTGACTAATGAGAGAATGGACTTGTCCAGCTTGTTTTGTGCACTAATAGGCCATTGTCTCTGTACTTTAGCCCCAGTATTAGCGGACCTACTTACGTAGTACTGAGAGGGTGAGGATGGAGTCTGTTTTATACCCAGTTGCTGCTGATGCGGTGATAGCATGTATGAATTCCATTCCTTATTTGAACTCTAATAAGCCATCGTTTCCGTATTTAAGCCCCATTGTTTACGGTACTTGGTACTTAGTAGCCTACAGACAGCTGAGGGGAGGGAGGGGGAATGTGGTGTGCACCTGCATGCCCAGTTACGGCTGATGCAAAGTGATCACATAATATGGATTCTATTGTTTTCTGCTCTAATAGCCCATTGTCTGAGTACTTTAGCCACATCATTAGTTAGGGAACCGGTACTTAGTACAGGCGGCTGAGAGAAGTGGGGTGGAGGTTGGTCTACTCTACTCCACATCCAGTCGACCCTGATGCACAGTGACCATGTACAGTATGTGGATTTCATTGCTTTGTGCTCTAATAGGGCATTGTTTCAATACTTTAGCCACATCATTAGTTGGGAGTGTATAGTACTGATGAGAGAGGTGGGGCGTGCATGCTTCAGTCTGCTCCATACCCAGTTGCTGCTGATGCACAGCGATCGCACTTATGGATTTCATTGCCAGCTCGCATTCCTCTCGGCTCAGGAATCGGCCGTAATCACACAGCATTTCATGCTACAGCATTTTGTGCAGTCTAGGTTTTCACTTGGTGTTTATCGGAGGCAGTATAGTATTTTTCTTTTCTCTCTCTCTCGCTCTCTCTCTCCCTCTCTCTTTCCCTCTCCCTCTCTCTCTCTCTCTCTCTCTCTCTCTCTCTCTCTCTCTCTCTCTCTCTCTCTCTCTCTCTCTCTCTGTACTCTGTCTTTTTTTCCTAAAGAGATGTGGTGTTCCATTTCCAAGTGCATTTTTTGGCTGCAGTTTGAGTGTCAGTTTGATCCCCCTCCCCAAGCCCATCCGCGGCAGCGCTGCGCTACCCGTGGGCCCCACGATAGCAGTCGTGAATGAAACAGCCCCTTGGTCCGCCGCCAAGAATAATCACGCACGCCAGCAACTCTCATGCCAGTGGTGAAAGCAGTGACTGTTACCTCGCTGGTAATCATAACAAATGTCTTTGGTTAGGGAGGGCCCTGTCTTGTGTGTGACGAGACGGCCTGCGCTTAAAGCCTTCGCTTTTATTCGCAGACAGGGGCCCCGCTAGCTTTCAATAAAGCGTCCAGCCAAGTGTGGCTACAGTGCAGTGTAACGTGATCTATTACGATTATCAGTAACATCACAATTATGGTGACCATTAAGTAGTGTATTAGCATGACGAAAAGGGATAATAGCTGTCCTCCTCCCTCACATGCTATCAGCTGCACGGACTAGACCGGCCGCTCTGCTGCTGCTGCTGCTGGTGTGTGTGTGTGTGTGTGTGTGTGTGTGTGTGTGTGTGTGTGTGTGTGTGTGTGTGTGTGTGTGTGTGTGTGTGTGTGTGTGTGTGTGTGTGTGTGTTGTGTGTGTGTGTGTGTGTGTGTGTGTGTGTGTGTGTGTGTGTGTGTGTGTGTGTGTGTGTGTGTGTATGCGCATTAGCAGGTTTTAGTCTGTAGCACTGTCCATCCAGTTCGTCTAGCCCTCCCTCCTCCCTCCTCCCTCCTCCTCCTCCTCCTGTCCCATGGAATTAATGACAATCCGCCTCAAAGTGCGTCCTGTTCATAAATCACTGAGATTGGGGAGAGAGGAGGGGAGGGAGGGGGGGGGGGGGGGTGTGAAGAGGGGTGGAGGGGTACAGAGATACTCCCTTACAGCACACCACATCACTCCACCCCCCCCCTCTCTCTCTCTCTTCTCTTCTCTCTCTCTCTCTCTCTCTTCTTCTCTTCTCTCTCTCTCTCTCTCTCTCTCTCTCTCTCTCTCTCTCTCTCTCTGTCCAATTTATCATGTGCCAGGGCATTAATAAACACAAACCCCACGAGGCCTTCCCGAAATGGTACACACACACACACACACACACACACACACACACACACACACACACACACACACACACACACACACGCACGCACGCACGCACGCACGCACGCACGCACACACCACACACACACACACACACACACACACACACACACACACACACACACACACACACTCCCCCGCCGCCAAGCAGAGGCAGAGCCAGTGGATGAGGGCAGGGTGAGAGGTGAGGGTCCCAGAGTACCAGCGTAGGAAGGAGGCTAGACACAGACCAAAGCCATGGCCTGCTCCCTGTCTCCTCTGTCTGCCGGTGTGGATGAGAGAGAGAGAGAGAGAGAGAGAGAGAGAGAGAGAGAGAGAGAGAGAGAGAGAGAGAGAGAGAGAGAGAGAGAGAGAGAGAGATGGTCTGCTCCCTGTGTCCTCTGCTTGCCTGCCTGTCTGCCTGTGTGTGTGGATGAGAGAGAGAGAGAGAGAGAGAGAGAGAGAGAGAGAGAGAGAGAGAGAGAGAGAGAGAGAGAGCACAGAGGCCTCAGCAGTAGATGACAAATCCTTTGAAGACATACTGTATAAGGGAACAATGTATAGCTGTGTGTGTGTGTGTGTGTGTGTGTGTGTGTGTGTGTGTGTGTGTGTGTGTGTGTGTGTGTGTGTGTGTGTGTGTGTGTGTGTGTGTGTGTGTGTTTCTAAGCCAGAGTGGTTACAATGCTGAAGAGGTGTCTCTGGAGATACACACACACGCGCGCACGCACGTACGCACGCACGCACGCACGCGCGCACACACACACACACACACACACACACACACACACACACACACTCACTCACTCACTCACTCACACAAAGACACGCACACATACATGCACCCAACACACACAACTCGACAACACAAGACATATAACTGATTTACATGTGAATGACAGGCCCTCTAATCGCTGGATGTGTCAGACGAGAGACAGAGAGAGACAGAGAGACAGAGAGCACAGAGAAGGAGCTGTTGGGGACAGGAACAGCGTAATCTGGTTTTGTTTCCCTCCCTGCATTGCCAAAATGAAAAAAGAAAGAAAAAAGGAAGAAAAAAGCATCAGTGAAAGAGGGAAAAAACATCACAAACTGATGGAGTTCCAGAGTCATTGTGTCACTTCACTCACTACAAAAGAGCAGTGGCACTCCTCATCTTCTTCCTCTTCCTCTTCAGACCGTCTTCCTGCGTCTCCTCCTCTTTCCTCGTCTCATCTCGATGCTTTCTGCGCTCCGCACCCCTTTCTTGTTTGTGACATCTTCGAGTGAAAAGACAACAAAAGTCATTTCTTAATCTGTAGATGCCACTCATTGTTGCATGTGAAGATGCGAAAGAGGGGGGGTTACACTGCCTGTCTTGCGTGCGTTGTTTTGTCGCAATTGACTGAAAAGGCTTTTCAGACATGAGAGAGGGTGGAGGAGAAAAGGAAGAGGGAGGGAGAGAGAGAGAGAGAGAGAGAGAGAGAGAGAGAGAGAGAGAGAGAGAGAGAGAGAGAGAGAGAGAGAGAGAGAGAGAGAACAGCCCACAGTCATTCTTTCAGCACATATTTGAATAGGGAGCCAAATTGAACTTGATTAAATATTGCCAGCATGCGGCCAGACTCCTGCCACCGCCTGACAAGGCTCGGTAATGTGCGCTTGCTGTGAAGATGACACACATGACACACAGGCACTGACAACTGGCAAAATGATTCCTCTTCTTTCCCTCCTTTTTTTCTTTCATATTCCATTTGGGTTGATTTTTTCCTTCTCCTCGTCCTTCAAGAACTTCAGTGTTTGTTTTTTTCCCCCGTGACTGAATTAAATCAACTAATTTTTGGTTTGGTTGTTTCTATCTCGCTAGGGGTTCTAGAAAATGCTAATTTCTCGATGAGGACATGATTATAAGCAGAGTTATAAATAATGACAGCTGTAGCTGTAATGTAAAATGTAGCTATAAAATAGGAGATCTGCACCAATTTGAACTCAACTGTGAACTGAAGAAAGAAAAGAAAAATAGGAACAAGAAATGTGTGTGTGTGTGTGTGTGTGTGTGTGTGTGTGTGTGTGTGTGTGTGTGTGTGTGTGTGTGTGTGTGTGTGTGTGTGTGTGTGTGTGTGTGTGTGTGTGTGCGTGCGTGCGTGCGTGCGTGCGTGCGTGCGTGCGTGTGTGTATGTGTGTGTGTGTGTGTGTGTGTACTATACTGTATATTTTTCCCAATTAGTTATAGTTGTGAAACGACTTTTTTTCTACTATATATATTTTTTTACCCCATCACTTCCCCATCTTACCCTTGCCCATTCATATACTTGCCCAGTGTAATTGTGTGTTTGTTTTTCTTAACTTGTAATTACAAAATGACTCTACTAATTTGTGTTATCCCCTTCACCCCGACTCCCATCTTCCTATTCCAGGTTCCCGGTTCTCCAGCCCACGTGTTCCTCAGCGGCCGAGGAAACGAGCGCTGCCCATCTCGCCGCTCTCTGACCCCAGCTTCGACCTGCAGACCATGATCCGCACCTCCCCCAACTCGCTGGTCACCATCCTCAACAACTCACGCTCCAGCTCCTCCACCAGTGGATCCTACGGACACCTGTCTGCCGGAACCATCAGGTGAGCAGAGAAATACACACACACGCGCACGCATGCCAGCACGCGCGCACACACACACACACACACACACACACACACACACACACACACACACACACACACACACACACACACACACACCTTCATTTTTTGTTTGTTTGTATGTTGTAAATTTTTGTCTGCCGGCACTATCAGGTGAGAGACAAATTCACACACACACACACACACTCTTCCTGAGATTAAATATGTATATATTATATTTGTTTTCTGTTTTTTTGTGGTTAGTTAGTTATGGTAGTGTGGAGCTCCATGGAAGCCCATTAATGGCACATATGCACACTCATAGTTTCAGTATTTACTTTAAGGACTTACTGAAGTTCAATTGCTCAATAGAAATAGAAGTTTTCAATAGAAGTTTTTTTTTGACAGGTAGGATTTTTGTATTGAAAATACACATTTTCAGTTTTTTCGTTTGT
>NC_085865.1:34821692-34829192 GCF_034702125.1 Engraulis encrasicolus | reverse complement strand
ATGTGAAGAAACTGATTTTCACTCTCTGACTTTGACTCTGACTCTGACTCTTATCCTGTGTCTTCCCCCTCCAGTCCTGCATTGAGTTTCGCCTACCCGCCCACCCCGGTGGCACTGCAGATGCACCAGCAGCTGATGGGCCGTCCTCCGGGCATCGTGGGCTCGGCGTTCGGGCACAGCCCGCCCCTGCACCCATCCCCGGCCTTCGCCACCCAGCGGCCCATGCCTGGCATCCCCTCGGCTGGCCTGGCGCCCATCGAGAGGACCGTAGCGTCCGGAGAAGCCCAGGTAAGCCCAACTGTGGTGGCCCAACTCTGCACAGTTCATGACACATCGCAGTAGCCTCACAAACATACAAAACACCCACAGATAAGTTACTGGAAGTGCTACTTGGATGATGAAATAATGTGTGCCTCTAATGCTTGGCGATCCAAATAGATCCAATCCCTTAGGCACCAAAAAGGATAGTAAGCGTGGCCTTCTTCAAAGCAAACACATACAGGCCTAATACAAAACAAACACATCCAGGTACTGAACTTGGAACTATAATATCCTACAAAATAGTGCACAAAGGGGAAAAGAAAAAAAAAGCCCAGTTCAACCACAATTTTGCTCCCAACATTTTAACCAGTGTTGTTTTACTTAAACATGATGCTTTGGGTTTGCTCAGCCTTCCACACACCCATCACAGTAGTCAGGCACCACACCAGGTACATCCAGCCGCACCCCCCAGCCCCAAGCTGGCTGTCAGCGCGTTGGGATAAACAAGGGGGCCAGGGGAGGTGGTATTTCACTGGAGGTAGCCCTCCCTCGAAGAGCAGGAGCAGAGCCTCTTGGGAGATGATGCGCACACAAACATACACACCCAGACTCATACATATACACAGAGTCCCACACACGCACACAAAGACACAGTTACATACGGTAGTGCATGTGCATGTCTACACACCCACATACACACACACACGCACACACTCAGGGAGGGAGTGTCACACACTTGCTTGTTTCTCCCAGTGTGGTTATTTTTCCATCCGGACCTCCAAGGCAACAACACGTACAGTACTGTGCAGGGCCTTGTTAGCTTGTTAGCTACCAAATCCCACCGCTGACGCCATTAATCACACTGGCACAAATGAGCGGCAAAAGAGATATTCGCCGGGAGGGAGGGAGGCGGCGCTCCATGCTCGGTTTGGGACGGTTTCTGTGGGATCGCCATCCCATCCCTTTCCACGTCCCTCCGTTTTCCTATCCCATCCCCCCCTATACGTAACCCTGTCCCCAGTCACTGCCTCCGCGTGGGGTGGCTAATAGAGCATATCCAGTCAGTAAATTATCCACCCCAGCCTTCTGTATTATCCTCCCTCAATTCTCTTTTATTCACCCTCTGTTCGGTTTATATCGACATAACAATGCTCCAATAACTACCACACCCCAACACCCCCCCCCCTTCTCACCCCCACTACAGCACACACACACACCTCCCCACCCCCACCCCCCCACACACCACATTATACCATGTTCTCAACTTACACACCAACCACCCCCGCCTCACACAAACACACATACACTCATCCCATGTCCAACACCCTTGAAATCCACCACCCCATTGCCATGTCAGATAAAAATAATGTGAGCAGTAAGCCATTGCCAGTGTTGATTTACCACCCATAGTCTGCATATCGACCCCCAGTTTTGCTGTATGGGCCTGTGGTGATGTGATTGTTGTGGCATTTGCCTATTAGGGTGGCAGGCAGACGTGATTGCGTGCACGGTGGAGGTTTTCTTTTCCTAAACCAGAGAAAGAAGGATGGATCGTCAGTCCCTCTCTTGAAGCCATTACGCCACCCTACACCCTCTATCCTATCCTATCCTGTGCTGTGCTGTCCTGTACTCTCTCAAGCCCTCACAACAACACCATCCATTTCCTCTGGTTGGAAGTTGGGTGGGTTGAGGTGGGGTAGGTAGGGGTGTGGGGGGGTGTGGATGGTGGTGGTGGGGGTTCACAGACAGTACAGGCCGCCACCACTTTAATAGAACTCGGACGCAGGGGCATTTGTCTGGAGAGGTGGTCGTAAAAGAACAATTAACGCGGAAGGATGAGGGGCCGCGGAGCATCGCTCAACATGACAGATATGGCAGAGGGGAGAGAGCGCATCCCTTTTCTGGACCCCTTTGCAAAAAAAGAAAAGAAAAGAAATACAAAAAGTACACAGTGTAGAATTGCTCATCACACACACTTGTAAAAAAAAGTGTTACGGTAGTTCTCCAAACCCGATTTGTACTTTATGGGTCTTGCACTACATTTTCTTCTTTTTTCATTTATTTTTCAGGCATGGTGTGGGGATAGAAGCCCTTATAGTGTTCACAGTAGCTTCTTGCAGTCTCTTCACTGTCCTACTATGGTTTGAAACTCGAGTTTCATATCTGTAAGGGAATCTTAGTGGAACAATTTCTTGTTCACGCATCTTTCATTGTCGGTTCCTGAAAGAGCTCTTAAGTCCCCTATGGACACCTGGGGGACCGTATATGGTCTCTGGTGTTTTAGCTCCAAAGGAGACCAGAGAAGAAAGAAAACCCAGATACTGCAGGATGTGCAGTGCAGTATATGTGTGTGTAGCTGTGTGTGTGTGTGTGTGTGTGTGTGTGTGTGTGTGTGTGTGTGTGTGTGTGTGTGTGTGTGTGTGTGTGTGTGTGTGTGTGTGTGTGTGTGTGTGTGTGTGTGCACGTGTGCATGTGTGTGTGTGTGCACATGTGTGTGTGTGTGCGTGCGTTTGCTTGTGCTAATGTGAATGCATATGTGTGCCTGTGCGTGTGTACATGGTATGCGTTAGGAATCGGAGACGCGCCGGGAGGTGCGCTGTGGTGGCTACACAGAGAAAGCACAGTGCCGATAGATATCAGAGTAGGAGAGGAGAGGAGAGGAGAGATGTTCAGTCTGCACAGGCACTGCCAGTTGGCAAGCCAAGCTGCTCCTCAGAGCCAAGGAATCCAGCCCGCTCTTCCAGGGAATGTTGCTTCTCTCCCTCACTCTTTCTCACTGTTTTATTTCTTCTTTTTTTTCAAGCCTCTCTGGCCAGCAACAGGGGACTTCCCTTGGCAGAGAGAGAGAGAGAGAGAGAGAGAGAGAGAGAGAGAGAGAGAGAGAGAGAGGGAAAAGAGAGAGTGAGTGTAGGAGGTCACGGCTCTGTAAAGGTCAATGGAGGTCAGAAAGAAAGGAATAAAATTGTTCAGTCGGGGTACCGAATGCACGCTACTGAACGAATGCATGAATGGATGGATGAATGAAGGAAAATGTGTTGACAGGCTGTTCACAGATTTTGTGCTGTTTGGGATCAGGAGCTGTGCTGGGATGATGGGTAGTTGAGAGGAAGCAGTGGAGTTCCTCATTTAGCCTAATATACAATATAATACTAGTAAAGGAAGGATGAATCACCGCACACTGGTATACTTTGCTGGTAGTTTATTTGGTGAACAACGCGTTTCGCTTGTTCACCAAATAAACTACCAGCAAAGAATACCAGTGTGCGGTGATTCATCCTTCCTTTACTTGGATTACTTTTACTGCACATCACCAGCACCTGGACAGTGGTTGTGCACAGGGACGCTACTTTGAGTAATACAATATAATACTATTATACCTCTGCTGGAACAAAAAAAGTTTAGAATGAAAGCCCCTATTATTCAAGTGGAGCTTTCAAACTTTTCTCAGTGATGAAATGAGAGCGATTTCCAAAGGTTTTACTGTTCTCTCTGCTATTTTAACAACAGTATTTCTCATAAGAAGCCTTGTGGGTTGTGTCTATGAGCTTTCAGCATTATTTCACATCAATTTTGTATTAGCCCTTACCTGTTACTTACCTACATGATCTGTGTTGTGGTGTCTCGCCCTGACAGAGTAAGCCCACCAGTGAGTCTGCTGTGAGCAGCACAGGGGACCCCATGCACCACAAGCGCTCCAAGCTGCTCTCTTCCAAACCCGACGAGGACCCACCCAGCCCGGGAGCCGTCAGCGTGCAGGTGAGTCTCACCAGGCGGCCTCCTACAGTACTCCTCCAAGGTCAAAGTTCAAGGTTAAGGTTTGGGATTCTTTTGTTGTCAACAAAGCAGTCAGGTGAGGCAGGTGAGTTTGAAAAGATAAAAGATGTTTCACTGTCATATATTCATGAATTTATTAATGAGCAATTAAAAAAAAGTTGTGTGCTCAGTATCTGTGAAGTATTTGTGAAGACATCAGCCAGCAAGCATGGCCTTCTACTCCTCCAAGGTCAAAGTTCAAAGTCTGGAGCTGTGTGTAAGAGTCCTAATAAAGTATCGAAAACAGCAGGACACAAGCCTTCTCCTCATCAAGGTTCAAGGTTAAAAGTTGAAATTTGTAGGTCATTTTATTGTGAGCCTTCCTAAATGTACAGGTCATTCTGAAAAACTGAAATGTAATTTTCCCTCTCTCTGGCAGTAGCAGTGAAGCACTTACACAAATCTACACACTTGCTTAAATTAAATTCTGTCATCGTTAAATATAGGTGATGCAGATAAATATGCAGACAGTGCTGTATAATAAACAGGCATACATTACAACCTACAGCACAGTCAGACAATTGAGAAATAAAGCAGCGCTGCATTTGCTTCTGTCCTACAGCTGTAAATAAATGCATTGCTCTCCTCCATTGCCCCTATGTTGTGCTAGTGCTCTTAATTTGAGCAGCCAGCCGCACTAGCACTACAAAGGGCCTGTGATCTGCTGTGTGTTGTGTTAGTAGGCTGCAGACAAGCTTGTTAGAGCCTGTAATCCTCCACTGACTAATACTTTATCCAGAGATGAACCCACACAGATATACAGCATGACACCACCTACACTACACGCACACACTGGCATAAACACATGCGCACGCACGTACGCACTCATGCACGTATACACACGCACTCACATGCGCAGGCATGCACGCAGGCACGCATACACGCGCACTCACATGCGCAGGCATGCACACACACACACACACACACACACACACACACACACACACACACACACACACACACACACACGGGCGCACGCACACTCAAATACACAAGTCTGTGCATGCACCAAAAAATATGTGCACACAAGCACACACTGACACGTGCTCTCACACACACACACACACAGACACACACACACTCACAGGCACAAACATGCACGCACAAATAAACACTGTCACACGCATACCCAAATAAATGCAGACACACACAGTGGTGCCCCAGGGCCAATTATGTGACGTTGTACGAGACTATTTGTTTGCTCGTTTTCATTCTGGCGGCTTGTTGTTGCTGCCGCTGCCGCACAGACGATAAGCCCCATTGATCTTCGGGAGCACGCCGAGGAAATTGTTTTCCTTTTAATCAGATGCCTAAGTGAATGAGGAAAACAGAAAAATGAAAGCGAAAATTAGGCTACAGATTGCTCCGTGGGGCCCCCCTCCATGTGTTCAGTGGGATGTTCACTAGAACGGCGTGCTGCCATGTGAATTTGAGTGTGATGGCACAACCAGAGGTGTCAAAAGTAAAAGCAAAAAGTAAAAAACAAACACAGTTTCCTTCCAACACAGGTAATTTATCTGAGTAACCAGTAGACCTGTGTACTTGTCTTATGATCAGCTGACTCTGCCCTGGTTGGATCAAATTTGTGTTTAGTTCTTGTTAGGTTTTTAGTCTTTTTCAGTAACAACACAGTCTAGCTAACCGATTCGGTGCAATAGGGTATATGATGTAACCATTATGTAATATTACGTGCTAGTGTTGTACTTACCGCATTAATTTACTTTTACTTTTACTTTTACTTTCGACACCTCTTGGCACAACACATAACAGGCAAAGCCCTCATTCTGCCATTAAGGGCTTACTGTCACCATAGGACCGCACTGTAAAATCAGGTAGTTCCTGCTCTGTGACAACCCTTTTGGTACAGTATATCACGAAAGTGAGTACACCCCTGCAGTTTTGGCAGATTTGTGAGTATATCTTTTCATAGGAAAGCAAAAGTGAGTACACCCCAGATTGAAATCCGGTAGAGAAGGGGCCGTGCTGGCTCTAATTGTCTCGAAATGAAAAGGGATTAAAAGGTAGGTCATCAGTGTGTGTTTCAACCTTTCTTTTCATTCAACTTTTATATTTTGAGTGTGCACCTGGCTTAAATAGATTGGTGTGAGGTTTGAGTGCAATCCTAAGGAGAATATCATGATATGCTTCAGTAGCCACAGTGCATGACATGTTGACATGCATGTTTCTTTTAGGTGTATTTCAGATTGCCACTGTTGACAGCATTCATGCATCCCCAAACCATGTCAGTCCCACTACCATGCTTGGCTATTGAGAGGATTCACTTTTTTGTAAAACTCACTTGTTTACCACCACACATGCTTGACACCATCTAAAGCAAATTTGTTTATCTTGGTCTCAACAGAGACGAACAGACCAAGGATATGGGTCACTGGTACCATGTCGTGTGATCTGAAGAGACCAAGATAAGCAAATTTACTTTAAATGGTGGCAAGCATGTGTGGAGGTAAACAAGTGAGTTTTACAAAAAAGTGAATCCTCTCAATAGCCAAGCATGGTAGTGGGACTGACATGGTTTGGGGATGCATGAATGCTGTCAACATTGGCAATCTGAAATACACCTAAAAGAAACATGCATGTCAACATGCACTGACACTACTGAAGCAGATCATGATATTCTCCTTAGGACTGCATTCAAATCTCACACCAATCTATTGAAGCCAGGTGCACACTCAAAATGTAAAAGTTCAATGCAAAGAAAGGTTGAACACACCGATGACCTCCCTTTTAATCCCTTTTCATTTCGAGACGATTCGAGCCAACACGGCCCCTTCTCTACCGGATTTTCTGAGTGAACAAGAAATTTAAGCGGTTAAATATGTTGTTAAAAGGTCACTAAACATTGTGTCAACGTGACATTTTTTTGATGCTTTCCTATGAAAAGATATACTCACAAATCTGCCAAAACTGCAGGGGTGTACTCACTTTCGTGATATACTGTATCTTTGTCATCGTTAATTTAGTGATTGTACCCTTCTGAATCTACTGTAACACCACAACTCTTGCATGTTATGTCAGCCAGGGTCAGGGACACAGGGATAGGGACTGTACATGGCCTAGTGGCCTCTGTTGATTACAGCCTGTTGATTAAAGGTAGTGGCCAATGTCGAGTAGTAGTAGTAGTAGTAGTAATAGTAGTGTAGTAGTAGTAATAGTTTCCAGATTTCAAAACTAACTCAATATAAGCAACCCCTCACAGACCCCAAGGCACATTATGTTCCACATTTACACGTTAAACGTGTATGTTGTATGTACCTACAAACGTATCTCGGATGAATGTCTGAGACTTTAGAAGAGTACGGTAGTATAATATTTTGTATGGAAATCTGTTTGGGGAGTTTACAAGCATAGCGTTTAAAATTTGTCATGGTACAGTATGAGAGACCTTGAACAGAGTTTTAAATGGTG